>NW_027315779.1:5786472-6078972 GCF_026437365.1 Eucyclogobius newberryi
CTCTTAAAAAAGGATTGTCAAAAGCCAACTAAAGCTCAAACTAGTGTCAATCAGCCGATCCCTCCAGAAAGCAGCTTTTCTCTGTGCAGAGCTTGTTTTTACTTATAATTAAACAGACATCAGAGTCCAAAACTACAGAGGGTCAGCTTCACAAAGAGTCCAGCCAATTGTTGCTCCAAAGGGTTCAGGAACACCTTCACTTTTAATTGGGGCTCATTTTAGACAGGCGTTTTAGGAAAAATAGGCCCCAACTAATTCCTAATTGTTACAAACATTAGTATCCATATGCATGATGTTTTTTTGGATCTACTTTTATCAGACTGAAGTGAAGCAGAGTGGAGCAGCTACAGCCAATCAGCTCTTTTGTACAACATACTCCATGGGGAAACAAATGTACAATAGATAAAAGTGCAAGTTTACAAGCAATATTCTGAGTTATGCAGCTTTAATGATTTGTCATTTGAAGTGTTATTGTCGTCAGTGTTGATAGTTTCAGCTTCCTGTTTCATGCAACATCTTGAGGACTGTTTCCCAATCAAAAGAAATCACGTATAGTTTTAAATTGTTAATCACTAATTCTGAATCATCATTCTGAAACCAATGGATACATCACAGTTTCTGCAATAGGCTTATCAATAAAGTTAGCAAACTGTTTACTGTAACTGCTGTTTTTGTTGTTTTGCCAATTGCATTTTTCACATCTTTGTCCGCCATCTCACAGTGGAATGGTAAAAGTGCCGTGTTTTCTTGGTATCATCAATTATTCACGACTACTACAACAACCCAACCTGTCACTCAAACGTGAGCCTCTTTTTGGACTAAATTTGACCATTTACTGCCATCATTGTTATGCTTCACATACAAAGACGCACCAGTCTGCATCAATAACAGAGACCTCATATAAAATCCATTCGGTTCATTCTGTGGCGGACCTGTATCATTTATTGATGTTCACCGACAGGGAAGAAGAACCCCGTCAGAGTTGACCCCGAGCGGTGACTGGCCCTGGGGTCAGAGGGAGAGGAGCCACACCGACACAAAGGCTTATTCCTAGCATTCTTCAATAACATGTAGGCAGTCGTTACTTTTGGTGAGACAAAGCATGTTTAAAATACTGTATTATTATTTAATATTCCAGATGATGGTTCAGAAACTACAGTTACATTACAACGCTACAGCAGTTTGCTACCTGGAACTGTCTTTTGAATTCCCTACTCTGCATTTCTTCAACATTGCAAACATGAATAGAAGAAAAACACGCATTATTAAGCGTGAAATGACGTAAAACATACAATTCTGCCATGTTGATAAAACAATGTAATGGGTTTCACGATATCTAATTCTAAAACTCCCCAACAGCGTCTAAGCCCTCCAATGATTGTCTCCTGTTTCCATCACTGTCAATTTGCCCGGATTTTCTAAAGAGGCCCAAAATCAATTTTCTGAGCCCCTCTTTCCTTTTCTCTTTGTAATATCTGCTAATGACAGCAGCTCACGTATGCTGCCTGCTCGCTCGCCCATCTGGACACGCCGCGCACCGCTCAACAATGCGCTCCTTTTATCTACAAGAGCGGAAGAGAAAGAGAGGCCGAGACAGAGCGAGAAAAGGGAGAGGTAGAGCAGGGGGAAAAAACACTAAAGGAAAGCAGGCAGCGGCAGCAGAAGAAGGGCGAGGAGATGGGAGGGCGAGGAGAAGCGAGAGGATGTGCTGCTGTTGTATTTGCTTGTCCTTTTTGTGCAGTAATTAGAAAGGTCCGTGTGTGGACGGCATATCAAGTATAGAGCCACGAGCAAATGGAGGAAGACGGACAAAAAAGAAACATAACCCTGACCTAAATGTAAATGCTGATATGGCAGGTCACAAGCTGCTAGAAAATCAACACAAATCAAAATAATACAGCTAGACATTATGTAGTACTGCCACAAACTCGACAAGAAAATGTAACACTCTTAAACACTTAAACTTCACCTGAAACATTGTTGATTTATGATTTCCTTGTGCTTGGTTTGAACAGTGAGCAATCACACTAATCATCATCATTTGTATCAAGTATCAATCATTTAAAATCACAAATAGTTGTATAATAAATTGTCTCTTTCCCGACTCCAGGCTGGTTTTAGAATAGTGAAAGACCACATAGTGACATTACAAAAAACGACTGTTATTTTGACTGAAAATAACCTGTAAAAGCCGCTTCTGTTTCGATCCACCGTATTAAAGCTGAGCGTGCTGTTCGTGTAATGGCGTTTCACACGACTTTGCTCAGTAATACTATTCCCTATAGTGGTTTTACACAAGGACAGTGGTCCAATTAGAAAGCCTAATCAAGCCATTCTCCGCAATCCTCCCGGACCACGGAGGCCACCGGCGCTCGCACAAAGATGTCCGGGATTCAAAATGCGTTTGAATGGATTTAGATAACGTAACGTGGGATTATGACAAGCACCGATAACATTTTGATTTGTCCTAAAGGCTTACGTGCACATTCAATTTAGTAAATGTATTAAACTGCCCGAGTCATAAGTGCAGTTCTGTGGTTTGGACCCGTTTGTATTTTAGATCAAAAACACAAACAAAATGAACAAAATGTAAAATTATCCCAACAACCTTTTAAAGAGTGAGCAATATTGTAAGTTGCGGGTCCATAGCGGATTGGGCTAAGGAGCTCAGTACGCTTAAACATTAAACATTGTCTTTGTAAGCTTCTAATAACCCTGCTTCTCTTAATTGAGTGTCTGCGTGATGTCACGCAGACACTATATGTTCTTGTATTTCACGCATTTTTTATTATTTTATTTTCCATGATTTTCCATTTAGCCAGTTTCAGCTCCTTAACGCTTCAACCGATTTCAACATGTTATACCTCATTACGATCGCTTTCACAGTAGTACGTGTGCTATTACTTTTGACATTTGAACAACTTGTACATTTTGCAGAATTGTCGAATTTTCAAAAGTATTAGTTTTCCCCATTTAAATGAATTTGGGCATTGAGTGTCTGAGGAATTCTTTAGACATTTTATTCTTTAGAATTTTGTGACAGAGCCAGTCGAGAGAGAGAGAGAGAGAAAGAGAGAGAGAGAGAGAGAGAGAGAGAGAGAGAGAGAGAGAGAGAGAGAGAGAGAGAGAGAGAGAGAGAGAGAGAGGGGGGGGGGGGCGGGGGAGAGGGAGAGAGAGAGAGAGAGAGAGAGAGAGAGAGAGAGAGAGAGAGAGAGAGAGAGAGAGAGAGAGAGAGAGAGGGGGAGAGGGAGGGAGAGAGGGGGAGAGGGAGGGAGAGGGGGAGAGGGAGAGGGGGAGAGGGAGGGAGAGGGGGAGAGGGAGAGGGGGAGAGGGAGGGAGAGAGGGGGAGAGGGAGAGACGCAGACACTCCAGCAATGGCTTCAGCCATTGCAGATTTTCTAGTATATATCTATAATTTTCAGGCTTTATGTCAGATGCCCTTCCTCAATTTGGTAGTTGAAACAAATGTATCTCAAAACAGTGCTCATAATTAAAGGTGGGCAAAATATCGACATTTAGATTTTATGAAGATTTCACATTTGTCTGATACTTAAACATGCCTAATATGTTGTAAGACATGTTTTTACACATTTCTGTTGGATATAATATTGTCTGACTATCATTATCGGGATACTCCAAAAATATATTCAGATATACATTTTTGTCCATATCCCTACTCACAATTGAAATAAATTAAAGGTCCACAATCCATGTTTTGTGGTGTAGGGATCACCATGTTAAATTAACCCTGCAAAGTCGATCTGAAGTCAAAGCACCACATTAAACCACATGAAATAAGTGCGTTTGCTCAGCTGGAGCACAAACACAGTGATCCTGGTTGTGGTTCTGCCCCACAGGAGTGAACACACTGCACCACGGCTCAGAGAGACATGCTGTCGATGGGAACAGACTTAAAAAGGTCAATGCTTAGCACTGCAATGACAGATCTAAATGTAGTATCCTTGTAGAACACGACAGCAATAGAGAAGAGAGCATTAAAGACCGCAGTGCATTGTGGGAAAGAATGCACAATGGCCCAAACTGCTAGAGAAGTGAGGAGAAAAAAGCTTGTAGCTTACAACGACTACCGTATTTTCTGCTCTATAAGGCGCACTGTCAATGAATAGTCTATCTTCCATAATTTTTCATATATAAGGCGTACCAGACTATAAGGCGCATTAAGCGAAACAAAACGTGTACCACACAAAATCGCTTCGAGGTCAGTAAGAACAACCAGAATTCATCCATAAATAAGGCGCACTGTCGTTTTTTGTGAAAATTAAAGGCTTTTAAGTGCGCCTTATAGTGCGGAGAATACGGTACCGTCATACTACTACTACAAACCAGGGCTGTAACAATGAATCCACTCGTGACTGCTTGACCTTGTATTTTGATCATTGTTATTTGGATTGTACAGACTCAAAAACACATACAAAAATATACAAACCATTTCAGATTGTCATTAATACTGCACTTTATTTGTATATAGTCTCTAATCTAAATGCCTATATTTGGTTGATAATGTACAGTACTTCAGGAGACAAATGCCAAGGTCCCATTATGAACAGGACGGCATTGAACCATCAACTTTCCCCCCCGAGAAGAGGGAGCACAGAGAAATATGAATCCCCCGCGTGGAGCGCTGCACTAAAACTCTCTGAGATTAAATGTCTCATCCACAAACATTATGGACTGAGATAGAGCCAATAAAAATGAAGAATAGCAGATATATGTCTTCTCTATAGGCTGCACCAGTAAGACTATTACTATTACTCACCAAAGCTCTGTGTACTGTCCTTTTTATGAATAGGATTACAAGACAGCATGAAGGAAGTATAAAAGTAAATATGTAAGGGAAATGGAAAGTCACTTTTACAAAGCAAAAGGAATTAGATTTGAGTGGTAACTTCCCAACGGAAATGCACCTGGAATGGAAAAGTATTGATTGCTTATAAGATGGAAATTAGTTATTAAACGGTGCACAAAGAAATGTGCAGCTCAGGACTGGAAGGTTATATATAGGTTATGATTGCGATTATCCAAGTCACAAAATAATCACAAGAACTGAAAAATAATATTTGTGAGAATCTTAGGCATTGACTATGAAAATAAGTCATTTGAGTTTATTTTATACTCCAAAAAAGTCAAATTGCACGTAAGGTACTTTTTTATTCTGGCTATCTATGTGACAATATCATTACATTTTCATTCAGAATATTTGATTTAATAAAGCTGGACTTGGGAGGATTTCAATGTTTGGTCATTAAGTGTCAACTATTGTGAATAATTGTAAAACTGTGATGTTTCTTCTCAAAATAATCATGAAACTCAAATTTTAGATAGAAATATGATCCAATATTCAAACTAATCATTCTGTTTTGGTTCAAAGCATTAGCAGTATAGCATAAATGTGCTCTTTAATGATTCAATTCAAGCAGTTTACTAAATACTAAATTCTATACAATTTCTCAGCCCTGTTCCAACTTTTTAAGAAATGCTATGTCATCATTTATTGTTAGATTGGACTTGTATTTTGCACAGAAACGTCATGACTTGCTCTGAAATGACTATCTAAGATTAAAATCATAGTGTTCAGTAGAAAAGCTGCAGGATGAGTTCAGCGTGGAGCAGATCAACACTTGAGGGTTAAGTCAAGTCGTACGGGCCTCGGTGCAGCTGTTTGTGACGCTGCGGCATGAGCAAAGGATCATGGGAGCTCACGGTCCAATGACAACGCAAGCCCTGTAGTCCACGCCTCACTGTCTTCATCTGCCACTGCACGCGGGAGAGTCTTTCTCAAAGGTGTGCGCACATCTTTACAGCCAGGGCCCCTTTTCTTCACAAACAGAAGCGACAGGACAGGAATGGTTGTGTTTGGACATTTGTGTATCTAGTAATTAATATTGTATATTTTGAGTAGGGCTGTCAACGTTAATGCGTTACTTTGTGTGATTAATCATAGAAAATTGAAGCATTAATCATGAATTGACACAGACTAATCAACTCTTTTAAACTAACACAAACACAAAACTATGACTTTTTTATTTACTGGCAGAAATGGGCATCCACAATAGTGCCACACAATGTACTACCAAAATATATAATGTCATATTTTTCAGCACCACGGAAAGTACACAACATGCAATTACAAATCACAAAATTGTAACATTTTTTAATTTTTTTTCTGTTGGGCCACGTTTTAAGGACATTTTCTGTATTTTTGGGGGGAGGTGATAATTTTGACGTTGTAAATGGGCCAGTTCCTCACACTAAAAGCAATCGCCGGGCGTCGCGTCTGCATTTGAGAGACGTCTCCTCTCCTCTCTCGCCGTGAGAAGCCGAGTTGTGTCAAAGGGGTGTGCTCTGCCGTCGCCTCACCCCCACTCTTCCCTCTCCAGCCGCACTAACCAGGACATTTGTGTGCGTGGGAACGAACGCCGGCGTGTGCGCTTCTCTCTCCTGCTACATTTCTCAAATACGCCTTGACACGACTTTGAAGGACGTGTGAAAGGAAAAAAACATCCATTGGTTTTCTGGGCCAGCGTTACAGAGCAGAACTGCTGGGGGAACTTGTCTATTTCGAATCCACTGAAGTAAAGTGTCACATAATCGATACAATAACATATATAAGCTATTGATAGTCAAATACTTAACTGCCAGAAATAACTTTTTGGCGTATCGCGATAACAATAGAGCCAGACGATATAATGTCAATCCAAAATAAATGTCTAAAACATGTCTTTAAAGGTTTAATTATTATTATTAACTGTGAAAAGTCTGTAAGAATCAATCACAAACGTATAGAAATATTACCTTTATACAACAAAACAACTCTTTTTGTCACATTTTTGACAAACTTTTCAAACAACATTCACAATATTACATCTATATTTCGATATTTTTATAAAAAGCCCACTTCTATTACTCTGCATCTATCCACAATATGGATCTATGCTCCCCCCCACATATGTACTCTTTGTGCTTGTACCATGTCTAAAAAGGCGCAAAATGGGTCAAAATTGCCAAATGAAAGTAACTGTTCGCAATTCAGTTCTAACTTCCTGCTGATTTTCTCTCCCCTGAACTCTTACCCACGAGTCAAGCCACATCATAAAGTACGAAAGCGTAAATGTGTTTGTTAATTAAGTGCTCTTAAGGCTCCCATTTCACACATTTTCGCACGTCCAGCATTTACTAAATGACCTGGCCTCATCCGCTGCGCTGTGCATTCGCTCCAGACTACAAAACAAATTACAGTCCGACCCTTAACCTTTTAAATACAGGACATTAACTCTTCGTATGTTTTACTGGAATAGTCGTCACAATTAATTCATAATCCATCAACTTTTTAGGAGGTTTTTTACTTCCACAAAGATCATTCTAATTCATTTATTTCTTCTGTAGCGAGAACATTCCCATTAGTCTCTTAGTTTGAACACTTTCGATCTTTTGCTTGAGCACTTAAGACTTATCAATTAGTAAGTTTGTTTTGCCACTTCAAGCTATTTTCCGATGAATTAACTGAAGCCAAAATGTTGCAGTTTCAGCCCGAGAGACCGATCCAGCCTGTCAGCGCAGTTTGACGTTCCCTTTCCAAAGAAACGTTTCAGATGTGGTCGTCTTTCCTCCGGAGCGGTGGAAGTCGCTGGTACATTTGTCAGTTGTTAAAAGTTGACACTCAGGTAAATGTTGATGAATGGGGACGGCGGGCTAGGTACACTGGGGCCCCGCGTGTTTTCTCAGCTCGATATTTGATGAATGTACGAAGACTAAAGCCGCCTGCGTGCGCCCAACTGCGACAAATACTTAATACTGTGACGTCATACACAGATTACACACATGAAGAGATGATTTGAGTGACATACATGATACTACAACAAGGGACGGGGGATATATTTGTGCTAAATATCTGTATTATTGATACCGCGGGAATGATTTCATTTTTTTTAATGAAGAT
This sequence comes from Eucyclogobius newberryi, assembly GCF_026437365.1. NCBI lineage: Eukaryota > Metazoa > Chordata > Actinopteri > Gobiiformes > Gobiidae > Eucyclogobius > Eucyclogobius newberryi. The sequence continues at coordinate 5,794,430 of NW_027315779.1, forward strand.
TTGTTTCTGTCTCTCATGGAAATAACAGATACAATGCTGTTAAAGAAGTGGCTGTATGTTTGCACAAGCGCCATGAAAAGGACAGAAAATTATAGCCAAGGAAATGTTTTTACAACAGGTAAAGACATATCAGATATCGGTGTATGGAAAAAGTCCTTATGGAATCATCCCTAAATAGGAGCAGATTGGGTCATTCTTATGAGGAACGAGGGTAAAAAGGTTTGATTTTATGGTTATGTGTGTGTTTCCTTCATCAACATAAAGCATGTTCCGGCCAAACTGCAATAATGAAGTACTCCTGAACCCAGCCCTGTCACAATATTTACTACAGATAACAGCTGGAACAACCGTTGTGTTTATTTTGTGCACATTTCCTTTGCACTAGCGAGGAATGTTGTGTTCTTTTCAAGTAGCATAAGCAGATCTGAGCGTTTGCCTTATTATTCACTGGTATAACACATTATAATGACTTAAACACAACAATAAAGCTCCAATACACACATAAAACACTGGGTGAACGTAGCGTCGTCGCGGCGCTAATGTCGATTCCGGAGACAATGCAGAAAGTTGTAAAAGTCGGCGCATCTGGTGTCACTTTTGTTTCCTTTTATCAGAGATGCGACGCTGCGTTTGGACAGCCCGTGAACCGATGGGCAGAGCGGGTTTCACAAGTTCAAAGAGCAGAGAAAGTTGTTGATGTCTTTACACGCAGGAGACAGACGTCTACCAGGTCATTACAGCGAGGACGTGTCTTCTGTGGACGCCATTTTATAAAAGTCAGAGGAAGAAAGAAAGTGCGTGGAGACGAGCTTCAGCTGCTGCTACGTGTGTGGCAAGAAAACTGGATTCTCCATATTTTGTCATTGTATTATCGTGTGAGACATGACATGGAAAGGATTGAAAACAGCCTCACATCAGAGCATTTGTTATACATTTATTTATCACAAATAGAGATGGGAAAATTGCAGTGTATTCTTTTTGTCTTACTATGTCAGCTCCAAACCCAAATTGCGTGATCAAGTACTTTTAGGTAAGTCATCTAGTAACGTTATTCTGAATACCACCAAATGAAAGAGTAACTGCACTGGAATACAGCTACTCAAAAGTATTCTCAATGTGTATTTCCAGTACATGTATTTAGTTAGTTAGATAACCCCATGGAAAAGTTGAAAGTCAATGTTTCAACCAATGCGTCCAGACACTATAATGTCTTTAAAGTGCAGTTGTCCTTTTGCGTGACATTTAACCCAATCCATAATGTTATAATAAAGGTGAGACAGATGTGGCCCACAAGGTTAAATAAAAACCCTATAATCGCTGCACTATGTCTAGACGGGAAAGGATAGAACTTTGTCGATTTTGCACTTCAGAGAAATTCACTTCGCAATGAAAGTTCCTCGTTCTGTTCCACCTGCGCATATTCGAAAATCACGAGTTACTAATCCTGCACTTACTTTGCGTTGCCCTTTCTCCGTACTTTCTCCTCTGATGCAGTTTTAAGATGTGAGCGCGATACAGAGGTCGATTTGAAATTCTCCGAGTCCACGAGATGAGTTTGGCCTTGTGCATAACCCCAAACTATCTGTCATCATTATCGACAAGAGCAGTTTTCACATTGTAGTGTACGCTCAAATTGCCTCCAAAGTATATTCAACCACTCAGCCAGAAACACTTTTGCATTATTATGTGTCCTTTTTCAAACTGGCATTGAAAATACGTCTTAAGTGACCATTGGCAGTGGACAGTAGGTTGTTGACAAGTGGTTTACAAGCACTTCAGCATCTGTATACATACGTTGTGTGTTTTTCCAGGCAGCTTGTGGAATTCTTTAATTGTGCTCATTCCTTGTTGCGTTCAGTCACTGTGATTTGGAAGTACGGCCTAAGTAACTTTAAAAGAGCAGCGTGCACTTTTCAATATAGGCTGTCTAAACGTTTATGTAAGAAGTGATCGTGCAAGCCGTCCACCGCCTCATGCCCAAAGTAGATCACATGTGTATTGATCTTTATTGAACATGTCCAGCTAAGAGCAATGTATTGATGGAGCCATTTGCATTTAAAGACCCAACGTTTGAATTGAAGTGGCATCAAAAAGTGTGAAGTGAACTATTGAGAAAAGAAAAATCATTGGTGAAGCCGTTTGACTGAAAATAGTGCACAGCTAATTGTAAACGCCTAATTTGATGTGGTATTGAATGCTTGGACGACCGGTACATGGATATTCATATCCCTCGTGTGCTCTTTCATTTGACTCAAAATATATGAAAGGAAATGAGGTGATGATAGCTTCAGTTCATAAATATGTAATCCTGTCATGGATCACTGTGAGGTGAGAGGGCCAGGATCACTGTGAGGTGAGAGGGCCTGGATCACTGTGAGGTGAGAGGGTCTGGATCACTGTGAGGTGAGAGGGCTTATATCGCTGTGAGGTGAGAGGGCCTGGATCGCTGTGAGGTGAGAGGGTCTGGATCACTGTGAGGTGAGAGGGTCTGGATCACTATGAGGTGAGAGGGCTTATATCGCTGTGAGGTGAGAGGGTCTGGATCGCTGTGAGGTGAGAGGGTCTGGATCACTGTGAGGTGAGAGGGCCAGGATCACTGTGAGGTGAGAGGGCCTGGATCACTGTGAGGTGAGAGGGTCTGGATCACTGTGAGGTGAGAGGGCTTATATCGCTGTGAGGTGAGAGGGCCTGGATCGCTGTGAGGTGAGAGGGTCTGGATCACTGTGAGGTGAGAGGGTCTGGATCACTATGAGGTGAGAGGGCTTATATCGCTGTGAGGTGAGAGGGTCTGGATCGCTGTGAGGTGAGAGGGTCTGGATCACTGTGAGGTGAGAGGGCTTATATCACTGTGAGGTGAGAGGGCCAGGATCACTGTGAGGTGAGAGGGCCTGGATCACTGTGAGGTGAGAGGGTCTGGATCACTGTGAGGTGAGAGGGCCTGGATCACTGTGAGGTGAGAGGGCCTGGATCACTGTGAGGTGAGAGGGTCTGGATCACTGTGAGGTGAGAGGGCTTATATCGCTGTGAGGTGAGAGGGCCTGGATCGCTGTGAGGTGAGAGGGTCTGGATCACTGTGAGGTGAGAGGGTCTGGATCACTATGAGGTGAGAGGGCTTATATCGCTGTGAGGTGAGAGGGTCTGGATCGCTGTGAGGTGAGAGGGTCTGGATCGCTGTGAGGTGAGAGGGTCTAGATCGCTGTGAGGTGAGAGGGTTTATATCGCTGTGAGGTGAGAGGGTCTGGATCACTGTGAGGTGAGAGGGTCTGGATCGCTGTGAGGTGAGAGGGTCTGGATCACTGTGAGGTGAGAGGGTCTGGATCGCTGTGAGGTGAGAGGGTCTGGATCGCTGTGAGGTGAGAGGGTCTGGATCGCTGTGAGGTGAGAGGGCTTATATCGCTGTGAGGTGAGAGGGTCTGGATCGCTGTGAGGTGAGAGGGTCTAGATCGCTGTGAGGTGAGAGGGTTTATATCGCTGTGAGGTGAGAGGGTCTGGATCACTGTGAGGTGAGAGGGTCTGGATCGCTGTGAGGTGAGAGGGTCTGGATCACTGTGAGGTGAGAGGGTCTGGATCGCTGTGAGGTGAGAGGGTCTGGATCGCTGTGAGGTGAGAGGGTCTGGATCGCTGTGAGGTGAGAGGGCTTATATCGCTGTGAGGTGAGAGGGTCTGGATCGCTGTGAGGTGAGAGGGTCTGGATCACTGTGAGGTGAGAGGGTCTGGATCACTGTGAGGTGAGAGGGCTTATATCGCTGTGAGGTGAGAGGGTCTGGATCGCTGTGAGGTGAGAGGGTCTGGATCACTGTGAGGTGAGAGGGTTTATATCACTGTGAGTTGAGAGGGCCTGGATCGCTGTGAGGTGAGAGGGTCTGGATCGCTGTGAGGTGAGAGGGTCTAGATCGCTGTGAGGTGAGAGGGTTTATATCGCTGTGAGGTGAGAGGGTCTGGATCGCTGTGAGGTGAGAGGGTCTGGATCGCTGTGAGGTGAGAGGGTCTGGATCGCTGTGAGGTGAGAGGGTCTGGATCACTGTGAGGTGAGAGGGTCTGGATCGCTGTGAGGTGAGAGGGTCTGGATCACTGTGAGGTGAGAGGGTCTGGATCGCTGTGAGGTGAGAGGGTCTGGATCGCTGTGAGGTGAGAGGGCTTATATCGCTGTGAGGTGAGAGGGTCTGGATCGCTGTGAGGTGAGAGGGTCTGGATCACTGTGAGGTGAGAGGGTCTGGATCACTGTGAGGTGAGAGGGCTTATATCGCTGTGAGGTGAGAGGGTCTGGATCGCTGTGAGGTGAGAGGGTCTGGATCACTGTGAGGTGAGAGGGTTTATATCACTGTGAGGTGAGAGGGTCTGGATCGCTGTGAGGTGAGAGGGCTTATATCGCTGTGAGATGAGAGGGTCTGGATCGCTGTGAGGTGAGAGGGTCTGGATCACTGTGAGGTGAGAGGGTCTGGATCGCTGTGAGGTGAGAGGGTCTGGATCGCTGTGAGGTGAGAGGGTCTGGATCGCTGTGAGGTGAGAGGGCTTATATCGCTGTGAGGTGAGAGGGTCTGGATTGCTGTGAGGTGAGAGGGTCTGGATCACTGTGAGGTGAGAGGGTCTGGATCACTGTGAGGTGAGAGGGCTTATATTGCTGTGAGGTGAGAGGGTCTGGATCGCTGTGAGGTGAGAGGGTCTGGATCACTGTGAGGTGAGAGGGTTTATATCACTGTGAGGTGAGAGGGCCTGGATCGCTGTGAGGTGAGAGGGTCTGGATCGCTGTGAGGTGAGAGGGTCTAGATCGCTGTGAGGTGAGAGGGTTTATATCGCTGTGAGGTGAGAGGGTCTGGATCGCTGTGAGGTGAGAGGGTCTGGATCACTGTGAGGTGAGAGGGTCTGGATCGCTGTGAGGTGAGAGGGTCTGGATCGCTGTGAGGTGAGAGGGCTTATATCGCTGTGAGGTGAGAGGGTCTGGATCGCTGTGAGGTGAGAGGGTCTGGATCACTGTGAGGTGAGAGGGTCTGGATCACTGTGAGGTGAGAGGGCTTATATCGCTGTGAGGTGAGAGGGTCTGGATCGCTGTGAGGTGAGAGGGTCTGGATCACTGTGAGGTGAGAGGGTTTATATCACTGTGAGGTGAGAGGGTCTGGATCGCTGTGAGGTGAGAGGGCTTATATCGCTGTGAGGTGAGAGGGTCTGGATCGCTGTGAGGTGAGAGGGCTTATATTGCTGTGAGGTGAGAGGGCCTGGATCGCTGTGAGGTGAGAGGGTCTGGATCGCTGTGAGGTGAGAGGGTCTGGATCGCTGTGAGGTGAGAGGGTCTGGATCACTGTGAGGTGAGAGGGTCTGGATCGCTGTGAGGTGAGAGGGTTTATATCGCTGTGAGGTGAGAGGGTCTGGATCGCTGTGAGGTGAGAGGGCCTGGATCGCTGTGAGGTGAGAGGGTCTGGATCTCTGTGAGGTAAGAGGGTCTGGATCGCTGTGAGGTGAGAGGGTCTGGATCACTGTGAGGTGAGAGGGTCTGGATCGCTGTGAGGTGAGAGGGCCTGGATCGCTGTGAGGTGAGAGGGTCTGGATCTCTGTGAGGTAAGAGGGTCTGGATCGCTGTGAGGTGAGAGGGTCTGGATCACTGTGAGGTGAGAGGGTCTGGATCGCTGTGAGGTGAGAGGGTTTATATCGCTGTGAGGTGAGAGGGTCTGGATCGCTGTGAGGTGAGAGGGTCTGGATCACTGTGAGGTGAGAGGGTCTGGATCGCTGTGAGGTGAGAGGGTCTGGATCGCTGTGAGGTGAGAGGATCTGGATCGCTGTGAGGTGAGAGGGCTTATATCGCTGTGAGGTGAGAGGGTCTGGATCGCTGTGAGGTGAGAGGGTCTGGATCGCTGTGAGGTGAGAGGGTCTGGATCGCTGTGAGGTGAGAGGGTTTATATCGCTGTGAGTTGAGAGGGTCTGGATCGCTGTGAGGTGAGAGGGTCTGGATTGCTGTGAGGTGAGAGGGTCTGGATCGCTGTGAGGTGAGAGGGTTTATATCGCTGTGAGGTGAGAGGGTTTATATCGCTGTGAGGTGAGAGGGTCTGGATCGCTGTGAGGTGAGAGGGTCTGGATCGCTGTGAGGTGAGAGGGTCTGTATCACTGTGAGGTGAGAGGGCTTATATCGCTGTGAGGTGAGAGGGTCTGGATCGCTGTGAGGTGAGAGGGTTTATATCGCTGTGAGGTGAGAGGGTCTGGATCGCTGTGAGGTGAGAGGGCCTGGATCGCTGTGAGGTGAGAGGGTCTGGATCGCTGTGAGGTGAGAGGGCCTGGATCACTGTGAGGTGAGAGGGTCTGGATCGCTGTGAGGTGAGAGGGTCTGGATCGCTGTGAGGTGAGAGGGTCTGGATCGCTGTGAGGTGAGAGGGTCTGGATCTCTGTGAGGTGAGAGGGTCTGGATCGCTGTGAGGTGAGAGGGTTTATATCGCTGTGAGGTGAGAGGGTCTGGATCGCTGTGAGGTGAGAGGGTCTGGATCTCTGTGAGGTGAGAGGGTCTGGATCGCTGTGAGGTGAGAGGGTTTATATCGCTGTGAGGTGAGAGGGTCTGGATCGCTGTGAGGTGAGAGGGTCTGGATCGCTGTGAGGTGAGAGGACCTGGTCACTGTGAGGTGAGAGGGTCTGGATCGCTGTGAGGTGAGAGGACCTGGTCACTGTGAGGTGAGAGGGTCTGGAGACAGGACAGAGAGGAATAAACTGACCTACACGTCTAAAACATACGAAAGATGAAGTAAATCATCAAAAGAACAAAAGAAAAACGTCATGTGATGTGAACAATTATGGAAGATTTGCAACGATGTGGTCAGAGTCTCTAACACATGACGGTGTGTTATAGACATGTGTTATTTTGAATGGCTTTGTCTTTAAACTTCAGAGTGGTGCTTGTATTCTCATTACATCCGTCTAGAGTATTAGATTATCCCTGTGATAGTTTTCTTTGCTCGCTCGTTATTTCAACCTTAAAAGCGTTTGGCTTCAGTTGATTCGGAGATAAGCTCTTCAGTCGCTTTTTGTTGCCTCGACAGTCTGGCTCCACAAAACAGCGACAGTATCGTTTCTATACCTACATAAAGTCATGTTTTCATCGAGCTTTCATCAGAGTTCAGCGAGCTTCTGTTGACCTGAGGTGGACACACCCTGGACAATGACTTTTATCCAATGTTATAGTCAATATCAGCTTCGAGAATTCATCTGCACATGCGTAAATCTGCACGTAGGCAAGGCAAGGCAAATTTATTTGTAGAGCACATTTTATACACAAGGCAATTCAAAGTGCTTCACAGCAGGAAAAATGCATTCAAATCACAAAGAAATTACAGAAACAGAAATACAATAAAATTAACTAAATTCCAACTGATTTTCTAAACTAATAAAATCACAAACAAAAGAGAAGAGTGCAAAAAAAAAAATCCTTTCAGTCATATGCGCAGCTAAACAAAACTGTTTTTAGCTTAGATTTGAACATTGTCAGAGTAGAAGCCTGTCTCACATCTTCAGGAAGACTGTTCCAGGTTTTAGCTGCATAAAACTGAAACGCAGATTCCCCATGTTTAGTCCTGACTCTGGCACCAGCAGGAGGCCGGTCCCTGAGGTCCTCAGAGTCCGAGATGGTTCATATGGCACTAACATATCCAAGATGTTCTTTGGTGCTAGGCCATGGAGAGACTTGTACACAAGCAGAGCTGCTTTAAAGTCTATTCTCTGAGCCACAGGGAGCCAGTGCAGAGACCTGAGAACAGGACTAATGTGATCATACTTCCTGGTTCTGGTCAGGACCCGAGCAGCAGCGTTCTGGATGTACTGCAGCTGTTTTACAACTCGTTTGGAGAGACCACGTAGAACCACTTCTGTCGTGTATATTCTATGTCTGTACTTGAATATATATATATAGAGAGAGAAGAAGTCATCATTTCTTACAAGTCTGAAAACAGTGACAGCAGCGGTGATATAACTTGAAATAATTGGCAGCTTCACATCGGCAACGGAAGAAAAGTGTTAAGTCTGGCATGTTTTTATTCTATTAAAAAAAAAAACGATTAAACTGCAGAGCTTTTTAGACGGTTTGATAGTCGGCTGTGCTGCTTTTTGAGAACAGCACATTTAGTTCTTTGGTTTTTGGTTGACGAGGATTGTGTCTTTTTAGAGCCGTGCTGAGTGTAGATAGTGTAGATAGTGTAGATAGTGTTGAGTATTGCCACTGGATAAAGAGCTTTTAGAACCAATGCTCCGTCTAGAAGTGCCGCGTTTTGTGTCTATGGCAACAATTGTGTGCCTCAAAACCTCCGTAACTTCAACAAACACGGAAATAACTGGCCCCTTGGCTGGCCTGAAATTCTCATAAAGCAAAAGGAAGCGTCGGGGGAGAGGGAAATACGCTCGTTTCCCGCTCTGGCTAGTGCAATCCTGTTTTTGGCCCATCATCTACAGTCTCCAAAGCAGTGGGCCACTATCTCCCATAAATGTTAAATGTGCTACATGGGGGGAAACTATTGCCAAATGTGCAACGCCATAAACAAAATATGTGTTGATAAAGCGTGAGCGAGCATGTGGCACGCCGCTCCCGATTGGTGCGCTGGGACTGTTTTGCATACGTGAGTGGCTCGTGTGGCCTTGGGAGAGAGCCGCGGACTGGGATAATAACCGGGATTAGATTGTGTTCCAGGCGTGTTTGTGTGTGCGATTGTGTGTGTGTGTGTGTGTGCGTGCGTGTGTGTGTGTGTGTGTTTGTGTGTGCGTTTTGGCTCTCGTCTGAATCGTATGGGAAAACCATTTAGCGCGAACCTCCGGGCGCTGCGGGCTCAAAGATGATGAGAAAGCACCTCACGCAAAGGCATTAAATAGGCAATAATATACTATTGGGTGAGTGCTGGTTTTGTTTAGGGCAGAGGTAGTAACGGGGAATAAACGGCGCAAGTCCATTTTCTTTTATTGCTTTAGAAATATCGTTCAAAGGGCCGGATGGTTGTTTTCGTGGACGTAGGATTACTGCGATTATGCCCCCGGGGAGTTGATCCGAGCGAGCGCGATCAGACCATGACGGAAACACGGCGCAGATCGCGGCTGAGCTCTTTGCGTCACCTGATCTCGCGGTGATGGATTACGGATCAAGAGTCTCAAAGGTGTAATTGTACGAGCTATATTTATGTAATGTGTGACAGCAGTTCTACAGATCTGCTAATGAACGTCAAAGAGTCAACGCTCTATTTGGCGTTTGGTGGAGTTGTCTAGACCGCTGCACATATGCCGGGCTCTGTGCTGGCCGGGACGTCGTGAGATCAAGTCCCGGCTTCCGACGATTAATTAAACATTCTCCACACTCTTCACCCCATTTCAAATAAAGCCTACGGGTCAGAAAACCATTATGGAAAAAGCAAGATAACTTTGTACTTCTTGAGGATCCTCTGTTTTTTCACATTGAACAAAGATGGTTGAAGACTGTACCTGTATACGTGCCACATGCTCTGCCATTTGAGCCAAACTGTCAACAATACTGGGAATGAATAAAGCTGCAACCTCAGAACTAAATTTGCAGGTTCAAATACTAAACTGTTGATAGTATTTTTTGTGGTTTCATAATATAAGGCAACTTTTAAGCTGCATTTCTTTCAGTACATTTGCAGTCAGTAAAGCAAGAGAGAGATACGTTTTATGTCATACGGTGAAACGTTGCAGGCGAAACCAAAACACAATCATCTGAAAAGTTACACAGTGATCTTTTTAAGCCAACTCGGAAAGATCTGATGCATCTCTGTTTTGACCCATGCAGTCGCTCCGCTGCTGTCTGAGGCGCTCTCTCGCTCACTCAGTTCCTCACGTCTGTCCTCGCCGCCTGGTTCTACTCCGCCGCTGACGTCGGGCTCAGACTCAGAGGATGAAATATGAAGCAGACTTACATAAGCGCGCTCCAGCCCGCTCGCGCGCAAACAGAACCCCGCTAAACGTCTCAAGCAACACAAATAGTGTTTCACGACGTGTTACCAACCGTGCAAGAGCGGTTGGAGATCTGCTGCTGTGGTTTCTCACTTACCAAAAAAAAATGGCCCTGTTTTCTTAAGAGGTGCACTAAGTAACTTTTCTGGTCTCGCTACTCGTTTGTCTTGTAGATATATTATAGAAAAGTTGCGTAGTGCACCTTTAATGCTGTTTAGTATGATATAAATGTTGCAGTTTGATGTTTGATGACGTTTGTGGACTTCACTACCACGACCCCAGCAACGAGGCAAAGTGTTTATTGGCATACGGGAATCATGAACAACACAAATGTTCGGCAGTCTCTGGCGATGAGGGCTGTAGGCTCCCGGGCCTCGATACCCTCATCTAGGAGATCAATTAGAATGATTAAAAGTGGGTGGGAGGGAGGGGCACGAAATCATGAACGCCGGCGTGTGTGACTTGGATGCTTAAATAGTGTAGCCATAGGAAGGGGCTTGAAAGGGGTGTGGTCCTGCGCCCAAACTTAAGATAACAAACTTATCTTAATTTAAAAAAAACCCTTATTCACGTTTTTAACTATTGCATGTTCGAGCTTGAGCTACTGTCACTCTCCACAATAAGTAACAAATAGAAGAGTTGGGTCATTTAACCAAATTTGAATCAAGATCGAGATTCGGTCATGTCGAATCGTCAGTTAAATGCTTAGGTTTTTTAATTGAGAAGTTTTGAGACAGTTTTTACTGCTCGCTCACAGGTATGAAAAAACAATCAATGCTCTGAAAAACAATATATCTTATCTATATATCTATCCCAAAATACCAAATCTAGCACTTGCTTCTCATATATTCAACTTAATAATACAATATATATTTACTGCTCGTTTAGATTGTACATTGTTTGGAAAAATGGGATACATTTTCTAAAAAGCAACTATGCAATACACAAGCTGTACTACACTATAGAAGAATATCTATACCTTTACTTCAACAAGCTCACAAAGGCATTAGCCCGCCTCTTGTTGTCACGTTCTCACGCGCAGTAACAGTGCAGTGTGTTCACTTCCACGCCATGTTTCTCTCTGCGTCAGGCCAGAGCACATTCACCACTTAAATAATGAGAGAATTCTGCGTCCCAGAGCAACACGGCTGTCAGGGGTGCACGGCGGAAAAAACATCAAAGCCACCGCAGCCCGAGTCTCTCTTCACACCTCATCAATTTTGCTCCAAATTCCCTTTTTTCTGTCTTCCCTCTCTTTTCCTGTTTAATTATCCTCGTGTACTTAGCCCCAGTGACAAAGATTACTCCATTTGAAGTTGCTCTGACTCGTGCAGTGGTGGCGATGTATGTGTATGTGTATGTGTATGTGTACTGTATGTGTATGTGTATATGTATGTGTATGAGTATGTGTATGTGTATGTGTATGTGTATGTGTATGTGTACTGTATGTGTATGTGTATGTGTATGTGTACTGTATGTGTATGTGTATGTGTATGTGTACTGTATGTGTATGTGTATGTGTATGAGTATGTGTATGTGTATGTGTATGTGTACTGTATGTGTATGTGTATGAGTATGTGTATGTGTATGTGTACTGTATGTGTATGTGTATGTGTATGTGTATGTGTACTGTATGTGTATGTGTATGTGTATGTGTATGTGTATGTGTATGTGTATGTGTATGTGTATGTGTATGTGTATGTGTATGTGTACTGTATGTGTATGTGTATGTGTACTGTATGTGTATGTGTATGTGTATGTGTACTGTATGTGTATGTGTATGTGTATGTGTACTGTATGTGTATGTGTCTGTGTATGTGTATGAGTATGTGTATGTGTACTGTATGTGTATGTGTCCGTGTATGTGTATGAGTGTGTGTATGAGTATGTGTATGTGTATGTGTATGTGTATGTGTATGTGTATGTGTATGAGTATGAGTATGAGTATGTGTTTGTGTAGGTGTATGTGTAGGTGTAGGTGTAGGTGAACGTGTACGAGTATGTTTAGGTGTAGGTGCACGTGTAAGTGTAGGTGTACGTGTAGGTGTATGTGTAGGTGTAGGTGTAGGTGAACGTGTACGTGTAGGTGTATTTGTAGGTGTATATGCAGGTGTATGTGTAGGTGTACGTGTACGAGTAGGTGTAGGTGAACGTGTAGGTGTAGGTGAACGTGTACGAGTATGTTTAGGTGTAGGTGCACGTGTAAGTGTAGGTGTACGTGTAGGTGTAGGTGAACGTGTACGTGTAGGTGTATGTGTATATGCAGGTGTATGTGTAGGTGTATGTGTACGAGTAGGTGTATGTGTATGTGTATATGCAGGTGTATGTTTAGGTGTATATGCAGGTGTATGTGTAGGTGTACGTGTAGGTGTATATGCAGGTGTAGGTGTAGGTGTATGTGTAGGTGTACGTGTACGAGTAGGTGTAGGTGTAGGTGAACGTGTACGTGTACGTGAACGTGTAGGTGTATATGCAGGTGTATGTGTAGGTGTACGTGTACGAGTAGGTGTAGGTGAACGTGTAGGTGTAGGTGTACGAGTAGGTTTAGGTGTAGGTGAACGTGTAGGTGTAGGTGTATGTGTATATGCAGGTGTATGTGTAGGTGTACGAGTAGGTGTAGGTGAACGTGTAGGTGTAGGTGTACGAGTAGGTGTAGGTGAACGTGTAGGTGTAGGTGTATATGCAGGTGTATGTGTAGGTGTAGGTGTACGTGTACGAGTAGGTGTAGGTGAACGTGTACGTGTAGGTGTAGGTGAACGTGTACGTGTAGGTGTATATGCAGGTGTAGATGAACGTGTAGGTGTAGGTGTATGTGTATATGCAGGCGTATGTGTAAGTGTAGGTGTAGGTGTACGTGTAGGTGTGGGGTACACTGGTTTCCCCGAGCAACCTACATAGCATTCTCAAGTTAGGTAGTCCCGTATTATGTCAATCCAACAGAAATGTGTTTTTAAACATAACACATTTCACATTTCGGTCAAATGAATTACAAAACTGCAGAAATATCACCTTACAGTAACAACCTCAAAGTAATAATACATTTTAAATCATAAACTTTTCTGTAGCTGTTAAGTTGCAAACGCTTTTAACTCTGACATCTGTAATTACTTTTAACGCTGTAGTGATGAAGTTTTGGCAACCTTTTCCAAGTTTGTCTTTAATTATGCGTAACTAATTTAGCAAATCAGAATCTGAGCTTAAGTAGGCAACAAAAAGCTCCCTGACAAATGCTCTGAGAAGTTGATTCATGCTTGCGAAAAAATATATTTAGATGGATCGTGAACTGTCTGCTGACTTTTAAAAGGAGCCCTGCCGAAACCGCCTCACTGCATGCTGGGAAATCATAGTGCGTGACTGTCTTTGTTCTTCCTGTGTCAACATTTTAACTCGAACATTCTTTTAAACATTTCTTCGCGCAACTTTGAAGTGTCAGGAGGAGCGGAGAGGAGACGGAGCAGATGTGGGAGACTTTTATACCGTTGTTGGGTCATTAGTTGGTGATGAATGTGGAGTTAGATGCAAAGGCGCGTCACGCTGTCGCGGCTCGGAGCTCGAAATTGAGCACCTACAGTTTCCATTGATATTTTTGGCGCGTGAACAATCAACTTCACTTGTGTTCTTGCGGTGATCGAAATGTGTCAGCGTTCTGCACACACTTTTTGCAGAAGTGTTTTGACAATGTAAACTTCCAGATATAGAGCCGCGTTCAAAAGGTAAAAAAGAAGATATTCAAAACCTGAGAGACATTAGGAATAGTTAGGTGCAGTTATTCTTTGTAGATCTAACTTGAAATGGACTCCTTTTACTGTATGAAATGTTAAAACTTTTGAATTAGAGCACACAGTTCTTCCAGTATGATTAATTGAGAAAGCTTAGGCAAGACATAACCCAATTTGGCATCTGGTAATAAAGATTTTAAAATAATCTTAACCTTAAATGCGCTGTACCTGTCTTTTAAGTTTAAAGTATTTTTGTAGCAGTCCACACTACTGCCTGCTACATTTTATACATTATATACCGTATTTTCATAGTTTTGGCCGGGATGCGACTTATACTTATATTTATACTTATATACTTATACTCCGGAGCGACTTATATGTGATATTATTTGTTATTTTCACACTTGCAACCGCGTTTCATACTCCAGTGCAACTTATATATGTTTTTTTTCTTCTCTTATTATGCATTTTTTGGCTGGTGCGTCTTATAGTCCGGAAAATACGGTACAAATCCTTCAAATAATGCTGTAAATACGGTTTTAGTTTGACTTCCTGCATCTTCTCCGTGTGCTATGTAACGGCAAGCGCGTCCGAAACCTATATTTTACACTTTATATAACGGTTTAATCCATTTGTTCCCATAGTTTAAGTGACCGAATCCTTCTGTGCCCCTCCCACAGTTCGACTTCAACTCCGCACTTCAAGCCTCCTCTTGCTTCATCTTTATTATGATCCTTCTTCTGTCCAATAAAAAAAAAAAAAAAAACAGCTCTTAACAAGAACACGCCTCACCACTGCTGCTCAAAACTGAAGTAATGGTCCATGTTGCTTTGTTTATGTGTCCGCGGGATAACGGCAAAAGCCGTGGTTGGATGACATTTGCTGGGGGGGGGGAAGTAAGAGTCTGTGCAATTGCGAGATAGGGCCACTACTAATCTTCGCCACAAGGGGTCAGAAGAGGAGGAATGTTTATATTTTGAGTGAAACTGGATTGCTGTGTCTAAATGTTTGGACATTTTCCCCCCAGAAGAACTAGAAGACCCACAAACTTGAATCAAAGTGAAATTGGGCTTTTGTGGAAGCCAGCTTTCTGTTGCTTCTTTCATTTGACCTAAATACATCTGAGATTGTTGATGAGCGAACACTTTAATTTGACCTATCCGATTTTTACAATCACAACAGAAAAGGATGAGAATGTAACAGGAGTTTTCAGGAAAAAGATGAAAAATGCACCCAAAGGAACAATGGGGCCGTTGTTGACTTGATTTCTTTGCTTGCCAGGTCGGAACAAAAGCTTCAGCATAGTCCAAAAACAAGCTCCTCTGTTTTTAAACTCATAGAATTACCAACCTCAGGAGTTACATAGTGACGGAAGGCAATAACAGTCAACGCTTCGAGGTAAATCTGTCAGTCAATCCACTTCAAATACAAACAGATCACAGTAGTATCTCACCGCGGTGCTTACCCAAGACCTGTCCGTACACGCGAGCACAATATCTTAGGTCAGGATTGGCCTTTGTGGCTCTGGACACATGCTCTCTCTCTGTGTGTGTGTCATTGCGGTCTTCGTCTTGTTCCTCATGCTCTTCGCTGTCTCTGGGGAGCTGACTGCGGCTGTGCC
Source organism: Eucyclogobius newberryi (assembly GCF_026437365.1). Lineage (NCBI taxonomy): Eukaryota > Metazoa > Chordata > Actinopteri > Gobiiformes > Gobiidae > Eucyclogobius > Eucyclogobius newberryi. The sequence goes on from NW_027315779.1 coordinate 5,809,691, forward strand.
CGAAGGCGTCAGGCCTCGGGAAAAGCAGGTCTACGGGGCTCAGACACAGGCAGATGTACTTCTCCACTCTTATGCTCATATGATATTGGCTACTGCGGATTCTCAACGTGGGGAATAGGACCGGAATGTGGCGGAAACAACGGAACGTCTTTTTGTAATTTGTAAATCAGTCAAACAACCTTTATTTATAGAGCCCTTTTCAACACTCAAAGTGCTTCACAATGAAAATCAAGGTAAAAGCAAAGTAAAAACAAACGGTACAAAAGAAGTTGTCATTACATTGTGTTAAAAGCCAGTCTGAATAAATACGTTTTAAGCCTGGATTTAAAAAGGCTTAAGTCTGTGATGAAAAATGTAAAATAAAATAAATAAAATAAATAAAAAAAATAAAATAAATAAAATAAATAAAATAAATAAAATAAATAAAATAAATAAAATAAATAAAATAAATAAAATAAATAAAATAAATAAAATAAATAAAATAAATAAAATAAATAAACACAATAAACACAATAAATAAAATAAATAAAACAAAGCTTTATTTCACTAGTATTTTGCATGTAAAACAACAAAACTCCAGCAAAATCAAAGAAGAGCATGTATCATTTTAAGGGCAACAAAAGCCCCCCCCCCAAAAAAAAAAGCCAAGCCATGTCTCTTGGTCAATTTAAAACGACACCTCTTAAATTGGTCAAGTTTTATCCATTCATTGATGCAGAAGCTTTCAAACCCGGTTCAGATTGTTAATTCCTCTCTCCTCTGTATGTTCAGCCTCGACAATGTCCTCGGGAGCACCAGATGTTACCGAGTTAAGCCGTAATCGTTCGCCTTCACCCATGGGCGACAGCTGTGCTTATATATATTCTACGCAGTCACTGTACCAACCTCCCTTCGAGAGCAGTCATCTGAGCGTGCATACATCTTAGTACAAGAAATCCACTCTTTTCTGTCAAATTCATCTGCATTGATTTTCTCCCATCCACCTCTGTTTGATCTCTGCCAGAGCGTCGCATACTGTGGTGCAGAAACAACTGCATTCTTCTGATATAGTTCTGCGTTTTATACTGATTTTAAGACTTGTGATGACTTCAATGTATTTAAATATTGAATTAGAACAGTGCTTTCTAGACAGGAAAATTAGGTAAGATTTTAAACAAAGTACAACATTCACAACCTTAATGAAACATGAAGAAAGAGTCTGTTGATAATGTTACTAGTTTATTAATAACAATTCAGGTTTAGTACCCATTATAAAGGGGTTAAGGTGGATTACTAAACCTGAATCATTCAAAAACTGTCTGTTCTGCATGCTTAAGCCTAATTAAGATGTAGATATTATAAAGTTTTACCATAAATTAAATACATTTTTTTTTCATTTTTCTACCCAAAATTGTAATACCCTGTTAGTTTAAAACAAAGCAGCACAGCTATAACTCCAGATTGTCAGAAAAATGCATGGGGTTAGGATCAAATCTGTGTTGTTGTTTACAACACAGTTACAGTTGCATTTTAAGAATGAGCTCACATTCGTTGCTTATGTCCAACCAGGAAGTAACATTATAAACTTCACATAAATGTCAGGTCAAATTGGGAGAATAACAGGCAATTTTATGTGTAAAATATGAAATATAAGTCTAACCTGTCATATACATCTGTTATGTATTTCATGGCAGCTAATGTTTAACAATATGGTTCATTTGGAAACTTGTTTTAATGAGATTATCCTTCTTAAGAGTTATTGTGTCTAGAGCAGGGGGGGAAACTACGGCCCGCGGGCCATATGTGGTCCGTTTGTCTTTATAATCCGGCCCGACAAACATGCCAAGTATTATTTAAATGCCCTTAGGCATCTGTCTTTACTTGTATCCTTAATAAATATGACGTGAAATGAATTAAATAATAGATTCAATAGCCTATATTCGACAGAAAAGTGATATTTTATTTGATATTTAATTTTTAAGATTTTTTTTTTTTTTCACACCAATGATTGCGGGCCGGCCCTCCGCTACTTGCCTGGATTTGAATATGGCCCTAGGAGGAAAATAATTGCCCACCCCTGGTATAGAGCATAAAGCTTTACATTTTAATAGTTTTCATGATATTTTCTGTTGCAATATATGGTGTTGTGACAGGTCTAGTTAGACACCATTTTAACTGCTTTTCACACTGTTAATTGCTATGACAACGGTGCTTTACGTCACTCCAGATATACAGTATTCCTTACATTCCTCTCTATCTCCTCTGTCTGTTGCTCTTCCGCACCGCCGTCTCCGTGTCTTTAATTGGTGCGTCCATAATGCATAATGCCACTCTGTCGACAGGCTTTACTGGCTTGCTGACTTCCTCCCAGATCAAGGCGAATTGATTGGTTTATCTCGAATGGCAGTGACACAGTCAATGCGTACACGCTCTAAAATGGACCCGACTCGAGCAAAGCCTGTCGCGTGTCAGTAAGTGTGAGACTACAGCCAGACAGAGGAGCCGCAGTCAAGTTTGAAAGGCTAAAAATAATGCAGTACTTTTTGGGGGGTTAGGAGTTGATCTATAATAGAAAACTCAAGCTGTGGAAGATACAGACGACTACGCCGTGGTTTCCAGAAGTTATCTGTGCGATACAACACTGGAGGGTATATTATTGCTCTAAAAATATACTATAATATAATATACAATAGAGATAGGGAACACCTCATGGAAGTACCACCAAAGATAATAAGTGGTTTCCGAGTACCACCAGATCTAAACCTGGATTTATCAGGCTTAAATTAGCGCTAAATTTAGACAAAAGATGAGACTAAACCTTGGATAACGGTAATAATAATAGTTCTGAATAATAATTATACACATTAACGCAAGTACACATAAAACTGTTATTCTCAAAACTACTGCTTATTCAAAAGTATTCTAGTGTGACAGATGACCCAGCAGCTTATCAGGTTGTTCCAAAGCTCTTTTGTTTTCTTTTTGTTTGGTTTTGACTAATGCATCTCTATGGACATTTTCGTTTTCCTAAATCATTCGACTGATGTCCTGGGCCTGTCAGAGGCAATGGGAGGATCTTGAACCAGGACTTTGGTCAGCAGAACCTAGATGATTGTGATTGGAATCTGCAACGTGGTTCAAGTATTTTGCTCAAGGAAGAATTGGGGCTTATAGTTTAATTGAATTGACTTATGGCCAGTGTGCAGAGTGCAAATCGGAACTCCATTTCTACCAAGACAAGCCACAAAACATTTCTAATTACAACATTAGAAGTGCTGCTATTGACACTTTAGACCGCTAAGCAGTTGTTCCACACTAATTACCCCAAGACGAGACACCAAAGATGTCAATTTTTGTCTTTTCTTTGTTTTTGCTGCAGTCAGCACCAAAGTGGCATTTTAAAACACATTGGAGATTCCACTTGTATTACTAAGCTGAGCCCTTTAGCCCCGACTTTCCCCCGGCGAGGGTTTGACCTTGTCGCTTAAGTCAAGAGAGCCGACTCCTCTGCTTCCCTTCGGCACAACCAAAAGACAGTGAGAGAAAAAAAGAAGTTGAAATGCTTTTAAGGGCTGCAGCGGTGGCCCAGGGCGTTTGGAGGCGCTGATCGTGCACATGCAGACTGATTTGCATTGCACCAGAGACTCGTGTTGCTCTTTCCAAGTTTTAGTCAGTAATAACTTCATCAGCAGCAGCAGACCCCTGAAGATGTGTGGCTTTGTGACATTATGTCCCTCCTCATTGGCTCTACTGGGTCTCTCTCATGTAACTATGTATTTTATTGTATTTTGATTCTCACTGACAGTCTGCAAAGTTTAGTTATGTTGTGGGGTTTCAAAACAAATTCTAATCAGCTCTATGTTAATCCAGTTTGATTGGTGATTCAGATAAATCAGTCCACGTTCAGTGGTGCTGGTTGAGTAGAGGTTGGCATTATATCAAAATAGATAATAATGTGAATATATGAAACATTTGAATATAACATATTGTTTATAGTAAAAAAATCTATTAAAAGAGTTGATTAAAAAAGTGATATTGTAAACTTTCAAATTTGTACAGACATTTCACACTTGATAATTAAACCTCAATTGCCTCAATATTGCAAACCCCTTGAGTCAAGTACACCAAGCTGTGGTTTAGTCCGACATTTCTAGTTTATTGTATGTTTGTTTTGTTTGAAATAATTGGTTATTTAGAGGGGAAGAGGCCCCGTGGAAGGCCCAGGACAAGCTGGAGGGCCTATGTCTCTCGGCTAGCCTGGGAACGCCTCGAGATCCCCCCGGAAGAGTTGGAGGAAGTGTCTGGGGAGGAGGAAGTCTGGGAGTCCCTGCTTAGGCTGCTGCCCCCGCGACCCGGCCCCGGATAAAGCAGAAGAAGATGGATGGATGGGTAATTTAAAGGTGCACTATTTTCATATCTTCAAAACAGCAATTGAGAAATTATCCATTTTCGACATATTTCCTACTGTCCCTTTATGACACCTCTCCTGTCCAACTTTTGGTTACTTTTGAAGAAATTCTTTCATGTGCAATCCTGATCGGTTGCAGTTTTTACAAGACACATTTGAGTTCTTGTCCTCAACATTTTTAATGTTTCACCTGAAAGTATAAAGTGCCAGTGAAAATGACAGTGATTACAGGCCCATGTGAGAGCAACAGTATATTATTATATGTGTGAGTGCTGACTGATCACGGCTCTAATGAATACCTGTCATACACAGAGCATGTGCACACTAACTTGTTTTTAACAATACATTTAAAATAATAAACGAGGATAAAAAAATACCTGCTTATACGTCTCGTTTTTATCCCTATGTTTAACTTACACTGTGTAATTGAAATCACATCAAATAAAATGTGCTTCAGAACAATAATGTCTCGACTGGAAGGATGCATAGGGGCAGAGAAGCTTGCATACTTGACACTTCGCCTGACAGATTAGGACTTTAGGGCATTAAGATAAGATAAGATATGCCTTTATTTGTCCACACATGGGGAAATTTTGGTGTTGCAACACAAGTAGATACAGAAGAAAAGAACAGATAACACTCTTAATAGAAAAATTAAGAGTGTATATAAAAGAAATTATAAATGGCTTTCAATGATCGTCTTGAGTACTTGAGGTCCACAGCCAAAAGCATGATGTTTGGAGCAGATTTCAGACTTTGGAGGAATGTTAAATAACAATAGCGGTCAGTGGCACATGGTTGTATCTGGTGCAGAATTTTAACTTTGATCATCTCAATGGTGAAGTTAAAGAGTGCCATCAGATAGGCTTAAGGAGAGTCATTTTCATTTTCAGCCTTCTGTCAAACATGCAAACCTAATGCCGTCAAGCAGACAGCTGACATCTTTTAAACTCACTTTTAAATTCAGGCTTGCAAAGAAGCTCATCAAGGTCTCCCATTAGCTCATGAAGAACACAGTAACACTCGTCATACAGTCTTCATACAAACAAAAGTATGTATTCTTTCTATTCAGTAAATTAATATTGAGAGCCATTCTTATATTACAAAATTAAGTTGACTCAAAATATTGAACAGGAAAAAGGTTTACTTTTTGGGCAACGTTTGTAATATAATCTAACTTGCCGCATGATGAATTAAAGTGAATAAATTCAGTCATTAGTATGTTAAAAGTGTTGAAAGTTGTGGATTTAGAAAATAATAATTACGGTATAATCATTTAGAAAATTTAAGACTGATTTTATATGGACTTTTTCCTTTTGAAATTTACACAATAAAAACTTTTTTTTTTTCATCATTCAAACTAAAACTTGTGGCTTCATAATCCTTTCCATGAGCCATTCATGTACCAGACATGTTTGTTGACCATTACTCTCAATCCATATCTCGGCTTTCATTATAACTGTGGACTTTAGCTCTAAGCCCTTTACATTTCTATTGATGTACTACAATACACCGCAAACTCAATCAGTGCAGTGTTGTCGGTAATAATCCTGATATTTGCGTCCACAGGTGTAATATGCAGCGATAAGGCTGGAGTGCTGATAACAGACTGCACAGTGGACATGTGTACGCTCTGTTATCAGCCGTTCGTTCGGAACTAAAGCGATGCTGATCTCGATAAGCAGCTTACTTACCGTGAGACCGTCCATAATTAAAGGGAATATGAATAATCTCCACAGAACGAGCTCCCTTATGGGCGATCACTGCTGTGTTTGTTGCACCTGGTTAAGGACAGGAAGTCTTCCGGGAACATAGACTGAAAATTACTGATGTGTACTGGGGAGGAAGTTTATGGAAGTGATTTACTTTAAGTCACTTTTAAGTCACTTCAACATTTCAATGGTTTGTTTCTATCAAGAACTAATTGTTATAACGTACACAAATACATATTAACATGTCCATCTTTATCAGAGTGAGTAAAAAATGTAATTATGGGTTGTTGCAGGTTTGTGTTTTCAAACTCACACAAATCCAACCAACTTTTACTGTGAAGGAGATTTTCTGACATTTCTAACAAGTAAGCAATAGTAAAGAAAGGAAGGCATGATGCTACGGGTTTATTAAGCCAAAAACAATACTACAGAGTTTTGCTAATTGGCTCTTGTGATTGGCCCAAAACCCGTTGAGAGTCCCTCCTCTTCCCAAACAATTTCAAAGGGTGCCAGTCCAGATCAATATTACAGCAATAATAGCACTGAAATATCAATGTGGCTTTTGTCAGGTTCAAATCATCTTTTAACACTAAATAGTCATAAACTGCAACTCAAGCGTGTGTGAGTGTGTATGTATATGTATATGTGTGTATGTGTATGTGTGTGTGTGTGTGTGTGTGTGTGTGTGTGTGTGTGTGTGTGTGGGTGTGTGTGTGTGTGTGTGTGTGTGGGTGTGTGTGTGTGTGTGTGTGTGTGTGTGTGTGTGGGTGTGTGTGTGTGTGTGTGTGTGTGGGTGCGTGTGTGTGTGTGTGTGTGTGTGTGTGTGTGTGGGTGTGGGTGTGTGTGTGTGTGTGTGTGGGCATGTGTGTGTGTGTGTGTGTGGGCGTGTGAATGGGTGAGTGGTTCATTGATATAAAGCGCTGTGAGCGCCTTGAAGCTATTAAAGCACCATTTTTGTACCAAAAACATTTCATATTTATCTTGTGATGCCATTTTTATTTTTCCATAACAAATGGGTTATGCTTTCCAAATGGTTAATCAAAATCATTTGATGTGGCGACCCCCCAAAAAGAAAAAGCTTGAAAGAAACCACTCCATCACTGTCAAAACAAACTCATTAATAGATTTAGTTTTGCCCGAGTTGTGCAATTAAAACAGCAACTCTATGCTTGAATCAGCACCTTGATCATAGTGAGATTGATAAACAATAAGCTGTCCAGATGATAAAATATACAGGGAAATAAAGCCAGGTAAAGTGAGCACAAACAAACAGAGCAAACGGTTCACACAGCTGCACGTTTCAATAGGATTTATCATTGGTTTCCCCACAAAAGCCCGTCAGATTCTCACAACTGCACCATAAAATTCCCCAAGATAAAAGGGCTATAGTGTATGATAGACCTCCCTCTCCCCCGCCACCTCCGCCCCACTCCACCTCTGCTTTGATGTGTAGCTTAGCCCTGCTCCGGCCTGGCTGACTGACTGCCCGCCTATCGCTCTCTGCCGTATTACCATGCTAACACTTTAAGCTAAGCCCATGGACCTTGGCTGGGACTTAGCGCAGCGGGGATTGTGAATGACCGAGCAGAAATGGGCTTGTAGTGAACGTGGAGGGTTAATGTGTAAAACCAGGCCAGGCAAACCTGATAAGAGACAATGAAAGGGACATGTGTACATTACAGACAGGACACGGCGGTAATCCCATCAATCTCTGTGAGCGCTGTAGAGTCGTCATTAAGAGGGACTTTAGTCTGTTTATCTTTTTAAAGGTGCACTGTGTACCTTTGCTAGTAGCAGGTCAGCCACCGTGCAGCTTGTTTCCATGGAGATGTATTCCTGAGGTTTTGAGACAGGCCTCTACTGGAATTGTATCTAAATCTTTATCTTTGAAAATACATTTTAAACAGATTATTTATGTTTTTATGTGTTGTTTTTTTGTGTAATGCTGAAGTTTATAGCAATTTCACGCATTTGTATTGTGATTTTGATGCATTTTAATGATTGTAAAGCTCTTTGTATTGCATTGTGTATGAATAGTGCTGTACAAATAAATAGTACTTGCCGGCTTGATGTTTTTGCTTTGCCTTAAATGCTGCGTAGTATGGCATTAAACATATCTATTTACATGAGGACAAGCAAGTTGGATAGCCAAGTTGGATGGCCAAGCTACAGGTCAGATCTGTGGAGAAATGACCCTTGTAACAATGCATGGGTTTTAAAGTTGTTGTTTTTGTATAAATAAATAAAAAATCCCATTTAATTGAATACATGCTAGAAGGAACACAGTTTTGCCTCACAACAGCCACTTTGCTTGTTCACTATCTGATTTCTGGACTTTTATGATTATTCAAATGGAACGTTAACCACAAAATATGATATGAGTCAGATCAGAGGGAGCATAATCAGAAAGAAAATAAGATGTTTTTGCCGTTTGCATAACACTTTACTAATCTTCTATCTCTAAGTTCTAAGCCTGTATTTTGGGACAGGCTTAGGAATCGTGTCCTAGAAGAACCGCGTTGGTTGCAAAGTTACATATTGCACCTTTAAAGTTTCCATGTATTATATTGTAATCTTCAGACCAAGAATGAATCAAAACTGGAATTGCGTCTGACTAAACCATGGTCAGTCGGTCTGCTGTCTGGTTTCTCCATCAAGCAAAAGCACAGAATATTACACCAGGTCTGAACTCAATGAAAAAGCCTTCAAAGTGCAGTCGATTGCAGATTCAACCTCTAAGTATTCAGGGGTTAAGGTGCCAGACCAGTGAGAGAGCCTTTTTGTATCTCCGTGTATTCCTTACATGGTTAGAATGGTTTGAAATCCTAAACTCCTTTTATAGTGAGACAGCAAAGTACACATTAATATTCAGGCATTAACAGTTAAAAACATCATATATCATATAATGTAAGCATTCTGTATGTCTATAAACTATCTATGATCATTTTGGAAGGTCTCTTTTTTATCACATTTCAGCCTATGGTGAATTGCATTGTCACAAGGCGGAATATAATCCATTCGTGACACTATTACCATGATGACATTATGTTGGTCTCTTCCCACCATGGAAACCAGTGTACGGTAATCCATTTACCACTTCAACAGCGTCAGTCCAAGGCCAGTTATTGCTGCAGGTTACCCAGACAGAAAGTACTTTGCTCCGAGTTAGCACTGCACCCAGGCAACCAGCGACGTACGACTACACGGAAAAGCTCTTAGGTGGAAGCGTCTGGGGAGTGTCCTGTGAAATGACATTTGGAGGAGCTGTAACCATGTCCTTTTTTGTGTAGCCTAACCGAGCTTCTGAAGTCTGCACACTGATTGGCTGAGCTCGAGATGTGGGGGGGTGGGAGTAGGGCAGGACCAAAACACATCCGGAGACGTAAGCGGAGACGTACTTCTGAGTTAATGTCGGATTATTATGGGCTAAACCTCCTCGCCTATGCCCAGCGCTGATCAATGTAGCATTAGCGCTGGTTCAAATGACAGGGGAGAGTGAAGGAGCACAGATCTCACTGCGCTGCACAAATGATGCTCTGTACTCAAAACAGAAGCTGGAATTTAGTTATGAACATGCTAATCGTAGTGCAGAGTAAGAAAGAAAATACCCAAAAAAATACATGTACAAATACACTGGACAAAAGCCTCACATCGAATCTAAAGCGGCATTTAAAACTTGAATTACAAAACATTTGAGATAAGTGATCTGATGTCTACTAGCATACTATTGAACGAAAAATAAAATTAGAATACTGATATGATTTTCCAAAATGCAGGCAGCAATTATACTGTTTTTACACCTAACGTATTTCCCGGATTATAAGTTGCACCTTTTTTCATAGTTTTGGCTGAAGTGAGACTTATACTCCAGAGCAACTTATATGTGATATTATTTGTTATTTTCCCACTGGCAACTGCATTTCACATGTTGATTATTTTCACACTGACAACTGCAACAGGGCGAAGAATCTGCACTTCCTCTACCGCTGGAATTTGTGGAGTTGTTTAGAAGTGACACAGAGGAAGAAGAATTCAATGGATTTAGTGATTTGGGGTAATACTGATGCTTTGGTAAACTTGTTAGCATGTTCTTTATGCTATAGTTATCTGAATCACTGTTAATATGTTACGTTAACATACCAGACACTTACCACAGTTCGTTTTCTGTGCGTCATGTAGCTGAAGGTGTTAGCGTTAGCATACGTCATGTAGCTGAAGGTGTTAGCGTTAGCATACGTCATGTAGCTGAAGGTGTTAGCGTTAGCATACGTACACCTATTCACCTTGTTCTCTCATCTGTTATTGTTTTAAATTGCATTTCAAGATTATGTCTGTTCTTGGTCTTGGATTTTATCAAATACATTTCCCTCAAAAATGCGACTTATACTCCAATGCGACTTATATATGTTTTTTTTTTCTTCTCTATTATGCATTTTTTGACTGGTGCGACTTATACTCGGGTGCGACTTTTTACATTTTTGTCTTTTCTGGTTCAACACATGCATCTTGAGTATTTTGCCTGTCTTCTCAATTTATCCAGGCTTGGAAATGGAAAGAAGTAGATTTGCGTGTGACCCTGTGTGGCTATAAACCTGGTAGAAATACACATAAGACTTCCATTATAAGATGTCTGTTTGGAGATGTTGCTCTTTGTGTCAACAAGATGCTCATTCATTCTCTGTCTGCGGATAATCCCTTATAGGTCACCAGGGTTGGAGCCTATCCCAGCTGCTTAAAATGTCAGGCAGGACAATCTGCAGTCTGCAGAGTGAAAGGACCAGATTCCATTACCATGAACTACTTACAGTCGATGCAGAGGATTCCACCTGTACTCTATCACATCGATCTAACAACCTTTCTGCCTACGACTCTCTTGAAGCAGGGATACCTCATTTTCAAACCTTGAAATGAGGAGGGAGTTTAATGTTGTACTTCTCCCTAGCTCACAGCCCTAAACCTTTGGCTGTCAATGGAAATCACTTTTTAATAGCATCATTTTTTTCATTTCTAATCGTCACTCATCAGTTTTTTTTTTTTTTGATGGTTCTATAAGCGCGTGGTCTGATGTCGAGTTCAGACTTTAGAGCATAAAAATGTGACATTATTATTGAAAGCGATTGTATTTATACAACAAAATACAAAAAGATAAAAAAAAAAACTGTGATTGATCAATATGGGGATTTTTTTCTTTCTTTTCGTCATATCCCCGAGCGCTTTCGGCGTATTACTCCAGCACTACCTCCTTTTCAGGCAGGGGTGGATCGCCAACTCACTGTTAATTTGCTCATCCCAAAGCATAATGCACGTGGTCCTTCCTTCTGGGTTTGCAATTCATAAAATAGTTTGGAATTAGAAGAAATTCCAACGCATTATCTAAAATAGTTCTTCATCGGGACAATCTCTCTTGCAAACGTATGCTTAGAACACTACGGTTGTGTAGTGGCTGCACACGTGAGGCTGCTTCCATCTTGGCATCGTGGCCTTGCTTCCTGGCCTCAACTGTTTGACGAATGTCTCTACCATCTATCCCCATGTCAGGAAATAAATACTTATAAAGACACTACAGGCCTCTTTTACGTTTTTAACTAACCGAGAACCAAATCAAGGTTCATTTTTAAGGTTTTTCATACCAAAATGTCAAGTCCGTTCCAAATAGTCATCTCGAGAAAATCTTGTTGGAGGTGTCTTCCATCATCCAGTGTGTTCCAACCTGTGCCCACTAAACCCAAATTACATATGAACCAGGGACCACCGCAACAATACAACAAAAGATTTTTCATTCCTGCTTCCCTCCAGAAATAATAATGTTTGGCTTGATTTTGAGCCTTGCTATTTGCAGCTGAAATCACATTTTCTTCCCTTAGTCCGCTCGGCCTCAAATGAACGTCGACGTTGACACAGTGCAGCCGCCACCGACTTGTCAGGATTTTGCCAGTTCACAGTCGATAAACGTCTACTGTACCATACATTATGTGGATTCAAATCGATATAGCTGCTTACTGATCAGGTTAGCTGGAATAACACTACAAATGTGTCCTGGCAGTAAAATATGTTTATTGCGCGGTAAAGGTGGGATTTAATATACTGAAATAGATTCCCTGTAGCTCAGATTGATGTTCAGACGGTAAAAAGGATGAGCCTTGTCTTCCCTCTCAAATACAAACAAATGGAGTCACTATTCAGCTGCCCAGAATGTACAGGGAAAACATATGGATTTAGCAAGACGTATACTTACTTTTCACTCTGGATTTAAATAGAGAAACGTACACACAATGTCAACCAAAGTTGATATGAGGGTGTAATGTGTAGAAGCAATATTTAGCCTTGGTTTTGAATAAGTGTTCAAATTTCAAACTCAATATCGATACTAAGGAATAGGCTCGATACTAATTACCGATTTCGATGCCACAGCAGTATACAAGGAGAGAGAAGTGTCTTGCCAAAGAACAGAACGACAAAATGCACCGCTATGTACTTACATACAGTAGTCACATAGAGGAATATGTGCAGATAGTATTACTTAACTCTCATAATAAAATTGTAATTTCCAATAAATGTATCTCTAGCGTTTAATTTACTTGAGAGCAGCTTAAATAGATTGATGTAACCGTACTATTTCCCACAATACAGTGCAGTGCATGCATCCATAGGCCAGTGAGTGAGTTGTAAATGCTGTTCCTGGTTTGCGGTTGCCTCTCCGTGGAAGACAGATCGCAGTGTTATTGATCGATCTGCCTGGGAGCCAACCCCAAACATGGCTGACATTATCTCCTGTTCTGTCTGTTCATCTCTCTCACATTATGGCCCTCGTCCTGTACGTCGCCGTGCCATTTGCCTTCACCTCAGCCCCGCACGCCGCTTACAAATGACTCCATCCTTAGCCCCAGATCTTATCACTCATGATACTATTACTGGTGCTCTCCTCCTGCTCTGCCCCTGCCCCTAAAGCTCATCTCTCTGGGCCTCCCTGCTCTTCATAAGGGCAGACCTGGCACCATCTGTTAAACACTGCTTTTCAGTGGAGGACAGTGGAAAAGGCGACTTTAGCAAAGCTTGAAGTGCTGGACACGTGTGTGAATATGAATTAGATGAATGCGTCTTTCTGAAGCTTGTCTTACTGTAGTTATGTTTACTCTTTATGAATAATGTTTTCCAGGAACTGACCTTCTGAATGGTTCAATTTGTTCAATCACTATTCCACATAAATATTGTATGAGTAATAAACATTGTTATGGTTTACATTATACATGCATGTGTATCTCTATCTGTTTTGAGTGACTGAATATTTATTTTTAGCAAAGTACAACTTATATCTCACATCAACAGAATGTTTTGCATTGCTGAACACAAAGAATGTCTACATAAGCAGGATTTTCAATGTAACAAAGTAAAAATGACAGTGCTCACTTGAAAGGAATGGAGAAGTAAATGATTTACTCCCAGTCCCATTCAATAACTATAAATGCATGTGGATGCCATCCTACATGATTCCAAAACATACATTTCCGTGGTTTTTCATTTGTATCCATCAGTCTGAAATACTAACTTGTTATTATGTCATATTTGCTGTTACTTACAACCTATCATATCTTCTTTATCTCCCTCTGCACAACCAACATCACAAGTTGCAGAATACAGAAGCATTTAGATCAGTTTTGAGTAAACGTTAGATCCATGTTAATCAGCTCTTCTCACAAGGTTTTAATGAGAATTTCCAACATCTGCAAAGTTAATCAGAACATTCAGATCTGACATGGCCTGGTTTGGCCACGTGCAGCACATGCTCTCTGAATGCTTTGCTAGTACAGTAGTTACTTTTAAACACACAAGTGCATCCTGACTTGCCCCCGCTCTCTGCCCCAGTTTGCAGCAGATGTAAACAAACACAAACGATGACAAAGCGTTCTGTCACACGCGTTTGGTATCACACGCTATCACCCTTCATCTTTATCCCTGGGTTTACTTTTTATATCGTGATCCCAATTCGCTGTCCTCGTACTTTTGTTATCCATCAGAATATACTCAAGCTTTTTGTCTTTGGTTTGACCACTGGTGCTTTTTTTTTTGTCCTCTCTCTCCCTAACTCTTGTCCTCCCTCCTCCTCCTCTGCTCTCACCCTTTTCCTCCACCTTCATCCTCTACACTGCTCCCCTCCTATCTTGCCTCCTTTCTGTATCCCTCTTTCCTCTCTACCTTCATCTCTCCTCCTTTTTCTACCTCTCTCTTGTGTCCCTTTTCCTCCTTTCTTCTCTACCATCCCCTATCCTCTCCTATTTCTCTATCCCTCTCTCGTCCATCCCTTGTTCGCCTCTTTGTCTCCCGCTCTCCTATCTTTATTTACAGCCATTCTCTCCTTTCTACTGTCCCTGACTATTCTCTCCCCCATTTCTCCACCCTCATCCCCCATCTGTATCCCTCTTCCTACACTACCTCCAGCTCTCCTCTCCCTCTCTTCCCTGCCTCCTGCCCTCCTCTCCCTCCCTCCCTCCCTCCCTCCCTCCCTCCCTCCCCTCTCTCTCCCCCTCTCTCTCTCTCCACCCGGGGTGATTAAGTGATGGTTGGGCTGGCACAGCTGGTAGAACTGGGCAGGCTTCCCATCTTCCTGACAGCTGTGTTGCAGTGTGGTTTGCCCCGTTCTTATTGGGGAACTGGACGACTATAAAAACAACAATACAGGTTACGCAGCCTTTCCGGGACTTTCTGTCATGAAGGTGTCAGCCCACTTCTGCATTACTAAGCTTTTAATAGCACCACACATCGCCGTAAACCAGGTGTGTAGGAGACTTCATTTTGTGTTTTGTCTGTTCCTCACACAAATGTCTGCACCAGTATTCAATTGATTCCACCCACATAATGAGAACACATGTCTTCTTGGGCCGGGTGCCTTGACTAACGATCTGATTACGCAAGCTATAGAAATATATTGGTAATTATCAGTCATTTAATATAGAAATGAAAGTGGGCGAGGGGCACTGCACATGTATGCCAGGCCATGTGCAGTCCCCATTTCTCACTCATCTGTCTAATAAAGACTGCAGGACACAAAAACTCTCTCTCTCTCTCAAAAAAAAAAAAGATCCTTGACCCATTCTTCATAATACGGTAGTAACTGCAAAAATAATGTTACTGACAAATGTGTGGCCATGGAGCTCTCAATGAAAAAGACCCAAGCTGATCACAGATGGTTAGATATGATATCGGCCGATTTTTAACTACAGTCATATTAGTTGATATTGAAAAATGGGTCAACATTTGGTTCCAATATTTTGGGGAGCGTCCTCAGTGCATAGGCTTTGAGTTTATACAATCATGCCACAAATTGTATATTTCAGGTAAACACATTTATTTTGTTTCGTTTTTTTAGCTTTTGCTAAAGGGAAAAGTAAATTTGTGATCTTGTGAGCCATGATTTTAAAATCTAAATATCGGTATCCTCAGCAAGCCAAATATCGAATATTGATATCGGCAAAAAAAAAAAAATGTAAATCATATTCTCCATCTCTCTAAGAATTCCATTAATTGCACAGCCCTAATGTTGAGTCTCAACAAGTTATTAGAGACCACAGACCTCCAAATTGGCCCTTTCGAATGGCGAATGACCATTGTTGACCACGTTCGCACAATGGCAGGGGCCATTGTGCGAACGTGTGAATATGCCAACGCTACACAGAAAGCCCAGACCTTCTTTGTTATGAGACAGATTTGCTAACCACTTTTATAGCTTACCTTGCTGCTGTGCATGTTTCCAACGCTCCCTCCTCTCCCTCTATCCCTCCCCCTCCTCCGCCCGTTCACACCTGCCTCTCACAAACCCACATGTGCTGTATGTTTGGCAGTGTTGCTGCGCTGCCGCTGGAGCCATCTGTTAAACTGCACGCTAAAGAAACGCTCTCAGGAGAACCAGGCCTCTATGACCCACTGAGGCTCATTTAGAGACTGCTCCAAACAAGAAGTGATGCCACAGACTCGTGCACAAATATCTGAGGTGAGCACCTTCCCCACAGTGATGGAAGTGGGCCAGGTGACGCCAGTCAGTGAGAGCAAACAGGAACTGGAGTCACCGCCAAGCTAGAAGTGGTTTATCTGTGATCTAATGCTATATACAGTATGTTTTCTGTATTTGTAATTAGGGAATGCCAAAAACATATATCACATCTCATATCTGCAAATGGATACATGTCAGTCCTGGACAAGTTTTGTTTGGGGGGTTTTCCTCACAGTTAAATTGAACTAAATAAGTTAAATCCACCTGTCACTCACTCAATAGGACCAATAGGAGGAGCAGGTGGAAAGTATCTGTGTTTGAACATACAGCAGTTCAATAGACACAAAATGGGCAATGCATTTAAGTTTTTCAACACATTTCTGAGGTGAGTCAAATGACTGAAGACATTACAGGACCTTTCATTCATTATTTAACTACTCTGCCATGACGTCGTAGCCACATCAGGCCAAAAACCTCTTCCATACCCAAAATGCGATACTACCACTTACCAGTTTTAGGTCAAGTTGACAACTTAAGAAGATTAACGCCGCAGTTCAAGCCGAGGGGGAGGAGAGTGAGGGGGTCTTGGATTTCTTTCCGTTTGTCTCTAATGGGAGAGTGAGCTCCTAATCACGCCCAAACAGACCCTATAACCTTCAGCACAAATACATTATAAACATGATTACTCGTAAAACTGGCTTTATCAACAATGCCTACAGCACAGCAATGTCATGACAGTGTTATTTAAAGGTTACTATATCTAATACTGTCCCTCCCAGCACATTGCAGACCAGTGTCCTCCATATAGACCTAACTTTATGACACTAGCCTCCATTAATGTCTCTATAATTCCCCAATGTAGCTGCTGTATAACTGTTGGCGCATGACGTCAATTCTGTGTGAGTGTGACACAAAATCAAAGCGCGTATAGGGAAAATGCAGTATGGATTATCTCAGGAGCAATCAGCAGCCTGTGTACAACTCAACTCTTATTTGTTTTCTATTGAGCGAACATGGAGAACTGCAAGGTCCTGTTCGATTTTTTAATTTGAACGCTTTACGTTGTCGTTGAATACAGTCGCAGGAGATATTATATGCTAGATGTGTACTTTAGAGGCAAGTGAGGAAAAGCAGCAAGTATTTGTGATGAATAGCTTTAAGAGAATATGAAATACACCTGGCACATGTCAGTTTCTAATGGTTCTTCTTGTTCCAATCATTTGAACATGCAAAGGAAATTGCAGGCCAGAAGTGTAACACTGGTGGGCCAAATCAAATCATCAGAAAGAATTACAGGAGACTGAAAATAGGGGCATATCTGCACTAATCAAATACAAAGTCCCAGAAGTAAAAATGACTGAAAGCGTGCCTCAAACTGTTTGCATAATTTGCAAGAGTAGAAATGATAGCGATTTTGATTAGTGACTAATCAAAGGCAGTGACTAGGAGACTAGCCACTGCCTCTAGATAAAAAATATAACAAAGCTGACATTTGTAGCCGAAGTATTTAGTATACTAGTAGTTAATGTAATATCTCCTGCAAGTGTAATTTAGCATTTTAGGTTATGTACTTTGCCTGGAATGTTCCACAGTATGGCATGTATTACCATAGAGAGCTGCGCCAAGATACAGGTTAGATCTGTGGAGGAGCGGCCCCATCACAGTAAGGATGAATGTTTAAACAGTCAGATGACAGACGTTTCGAAGGAAAGTTGCTTAATGATGACACAGACATAAGGATTGAGTTTTAGAACT
Source organism: Eucyclogobius newberryi (assembly GCF_026437365.1). Classification (NCBI taxonomy): domain Eukaryota; kingdom Metazoa; phylum Chordata; class Actinopteri; order Gobiiformes; family Gobiidae; genus Eucyclogobius; species Eucyclogobius newberryi. Next base: position 5,827,530 of record NW_027315779.1, read on the forward strand.
CAGCGCAACTTCCTGTAAATTTGAACTTTTATTTCAAAATATTTTCTTCACGAACTAGAACTTGATATAAAACTACGGTAATAACATCCTCCTGCCCAGGTACTACAGGTCGAAATTAGCACTTGAGCTACAACCGGTTACAATGCATCTCTTCTTCTGTTCAGGTTCATTTATATTGTCTACTGTCCATGTCTCACGTAATAAATAATCTAAACCAAGATCATTAACTCAATAAAGCAGATGGTGGACCAATTACCGGAAAAGTCATTCAATATTAAATAAGATTATTACTTGGGAAGTATGTGGTCATAAACATACATTCATACAATACATTCTTACTGCCATGTTATTCTTGTTTTTGGTCAAGTCATCCTTCAAACTTGATCCAATGAGCGCGTGCCTGTCTCGTGGGACGGATGCGAGCCGTCTCTCCAGCTGAGCATCTGATTGTTATATAATGTAAATCTCAGACTCCTCCCTCCCCCCTCCACACCTCTCCATCTCACACACAATATCACAAAATGGCACATCGCGACAATGACACTGCTCAACAACAAGCTCACAACAGAAAAGCAGCACGTTGCAGCTTCCTCGTCTTCCACGCTCTCGTCTCCTGCGTCCTTCATTATTGCATTCTCACGTCCTCGCTTGTCACTTCTGAGGCGCAGATCCGCACGTCCACTCCCACCGCAGGAGCTGTCTGATTTCAAATGCTTTGTAATGATCTGGCTCCAAATGCTAGTTTTGTAAATTCACAGAAAGGTGTATTATTTAGGAAAAGGAAACATGTTGAGCTGGATTGACAGGGCTGATAAAAGGTGTGGGCGAGAGGAAGTAGACTTTTCTCAAAGGTAAGAATTAACTTACAACGTGAAGAACATGAACACGCTCCCTAAAAAAGTTCAAACAGATTTTTGTAGGGGATAAAAACAGTGAAAACAATTCACATATTTTTTTTACAGCAACATCATCCAATACAAGGTTTGACATTGTGAATTCTCCTTGTGTCTTGTTGTATTGAGTCACTGGGGGCAGGACAAAAAAAACACAGAAATGTCTGTTATGCTTAAAAATAAATACCTTTAGTTATTGTTTCACTGTTTTGTGAATTTGATTTTTGTTTAAGTAAAATGTAGTACATAAATAAAGTGAATTTAAAACCTAAACTATTTTTTTTCTTTGGCTTTAACACAGTTGTTGTGGTTCTCTGTTTTTTATGTTTTATTTTAGTTATTTATTGCTGTTTTATCTGTTTCCTTTGATACGATTTTACTGGTTGTATTGTTTTGGGACTTGTAAGATCAAATTTAGCACATGCCTTGTGTTGTTTTGTGTCCATGCAGCACTTGGGAAGCTTTGTTTGTAAAATGTTCTTTAGCAACAGTGGATTTTGTCAAACAAGAGCAAAAATATTCCCAGTTCACTTGTCAAATTGTGGATTCTGTTCATTTTTACAGCATTTACTGTATCAATACCATATTAAAACAAGGCATACAATATAGAGCACCAAACAGTTTGATGAATTATTCCATTAACCTCATTTTAACAAGTGAAAAATCATTTAGATTCCAAATAACTGAAATGTGTTTCCTCAATTCTGTCTGCGAAGCTTTAGTTACCAGCGACTCAGACTCGTGTAAAAGATTCTCCAGCGGTAACATAGCCCTCCTCAGTTCTTTAGAAGGTGTCTGCGAGCTACTGCCGATGTGTACGGAATATATAGCAGTCGTGTGTTTGTGCGAGGAGCCTAGTTTATAAGTTTCTCTTTCTATTACACACGCACAGATCGCACAGTGTATCATTTTATACTACATGGAACAAAGGCACTTTCTTTACTTCATCGTCCAATTCTTTTGATGTGGCTCTCTAGTCTGAAAAGCCATTGGTCTGTGTCTTGTATATGCTCCAGACACGGCTGTATAATTTCCTTTTTTGCGGCGTCCGACTATGTTTAATTCAGAGCGAACTTCAAATGTGCACCTGACAATGTTCTGAAGGATTCGTGCTGTACCGATGAAGTATTTATTCTCTGAGTACGCGTCCGAGACCACTTTTCATGCATAATTCCAATTTCAGATATATAGGCCTTACGCACAGCTGATTTATTAAGAGGCACACAATTATGAAGAAATCAATTTAGGAGTGGGATTAGTGATGGTGCGAATAGGAAGAAGTGCGTTGGTGAGAATGAGAGCTACAGGCGTCATTCTGGGACAGATCTTCCCACGCGCCTTTGGTCATTAACGGACATTAAGCTGTATTTTGTCTAAAATAATGACCCGGTAATTTCCTTTTAATCAAAGAGCTTAAACGTTACATAATAATCCATATGCTCTGCACATATTTTCCATTTATCAAAAGCAACTTACGTATAACTAAAAATCATTGTGACATTGTGTGCTGTTATGATACTCTAACTGAAGGGCTGCACCTCGTTCTCATGCATGAGCGGAGAATTCACTTACTTCCTATTTAGCGTCATGAGGTCACTATGTTGAGTTTAATATCTGCTTTCAATGTATTTATTAAGGATTTGGCTGAATCAACCAACATTTCTGACCACATTATGCAACTGCAGAGTAAAAGAGCCAAAGTGACACAGTGACAAAGAAACTGCAAAGATTAATTTGCTCTAAAAACAAAAATGGAGATGTCAATGGCAGTGTGTTATTGCAAAGCATAATAGCATAATAGAATAGTTGCTGTAATCCCTCATTCATCCAGGAGTGCTCCTTGGTAACAAAGGCTTCAAAGGAAGCTTTTCATTCAGAAAATACAGTAAATAGAATTACTATAAGTAGAGAACAATGTGTGTTTGTTTTTTACAAAGTTCTGCTTTTATAATGCACTTTCTGGTGTAAAAAACAAACCAAGAAAGATCATTGAAGGATTAAGATGATGAAAAACGAGGCATTTATTTGCATTTACTGAAGAAATGTACAGAAATATGACGACGTCAGGGTTTTTGAATGCAATCAGTATATACCGATGTTGCATCTTTGTTTAAGATGTGATCAGTGTGGTATCAAAATGGTAATCAAAATTGAGTTGGGAATATATGATGACAGATCCAGGTGATGACATGGCAGATTTATTCCAGCAGAGCAGATGCTAGCTCTGAAAGTGGTTTACACTCTCTGTCCTGACATACTCCCTTTTCTACTACTTAACAATTCCTTTTAGCAAATTGCTATTTAGTGGATATTCATAACCATCCCCTCACTCTCCTCCCCTCTGAGTCCCTTTTCACCATTTCTGCACAAACATAAATCTCCAGTGTTTTGTCGCACGGTCACCTTGATACCGCGGGGCACTGAGGTCCCACCACATTTGAATTGCAGAGTGGCCAGGTGGGTCAGACACGCACATTTCATTTTGAATTACCGCGGCTTTACACATTTTTCAACCCTCCAATGTCATCCAACTCCGTACTCATCCAGTTAATAATTTAATCTTTTTGGGGGAATCAAAGTAAGTCACAAAACCAGACTTTGAAGGCGCAGAAAATATCGAAAATTCAATCCAACCTCATTGTTTCGTTCTTTGCCTTTGACACATTCAGATAGTATCTCCGGGTCGATCAGCAGTCACCTCTAAATCCCCTCAAGGTGCGCACAGTGTCAATTGCAATCTCTCCTTAGTGCTTGTTGTTGTCTTGTCGTCAATTTGCTCAACACTGAAGCATCTGTTATGGGGACCGGTAATGTAATTCACAGCTTGGTTATTCGTCAAAGGTGAGACAAGTGGTCACCTTGTCGTGTCTTTATGAGATGCTGCGGACTTGTGTAGACAATACGTTTATGTTTGAGCAGCAACCATGATTATTTTAGTAGTTTAATAGTCACTGATCATTTTTTTGCTTGTTTTCGACAAGGCAAACCATCATTTCTATCATACATTCTGTAAATAAAGGTAATACTATGCTGATTGAAGGCGAGATATGTATGAATAACGTGTATAATTAAATGTATTGTGATAGTCGACGATAAAAATAACAGTCGGGACAACTATAACAATCTAGGGATGGGACGATTCTCAAAGTAGTCAAATAGTATTGAATTGTTCGATACTGGTTTGATCCTACTTGAGTTAACATGTTGGGGTGCCTGCCATATTTTAAGGTAAGTTTTATCTTTCTGTCACTTTATTGTACGTACATTGACCCATAAATGACTAATATTTAAAAACTATAAGCCCGCTTTTGACTTTGCGTGTCAGTAATTCAAGGCGTTTGCAAATCAGACACGTCGCAACTGCCGGAGAAAAGCAATATTTTTTTAAGGCATTACCTTTCACATTTACTTGGTATAATTTGTTAAGTAGTCAAAGAGAGGAGAGGTGAGCTGAGTGTGTTTCTATAAAAGGCAGAGAAACGCAGGTTCACAGCACAAGCACAGATGTATATAGTCAAATAAATGATCAAATTAGAAAGGTCTGATGGTGATTATATGTCTAAGAGCCTACAAGTAGCATTTATTGTAAACACACTGCTCCTTATGAGACAAAATTATCTTATTAATAAGATTCTCAGAAGTTTTTGCTCTTCTTAGGTTGAACACTATTAAAATATTGAAATCATGACCCATGCATCACGGTAAGGTTGAACTGTGAACAAACTGCATCGTCCCATTATTAAGAAATGTGCTGAAGGTTGAAAGATTACAGAAAACATGACAGAACTCTACAATTAACAAAAAAAGTGCAGAAATATCACACAATTCTATTAATTTTCAAGTTAAACTGTTTAATTTGCACCAGTTTGTCCCTGTTTGACCCATCTTTCAATAGCAGAGCAGTCGACAACCTCAACACAGTGCCCGGGGGCCCCATCTCCACATCTTCACCTTGTCACTTTGTTTCACTCCGCCCACTGTTGCCTCTTTCTGCAAACGGCATTCTGTCTCTTTAGATCGACAGCTCAGTCACAACGGGGGGCACAAGGGGCACACTGGCGACGCCCGTGGTAACTTCTAGAATAAGGTGACTAGGTCTAATCAGGACGCCCGTGGTAACTTCTAGAATAAGGTGACTAGGTCTAATCAGGACGCCCGTGGTAACTTCTAGAATAAGGTGACTAGGTCTAATCAGGACGCCCGTGGTAACTTCTAGAATAAGGTGACTAGGTCTAATCAGGACGCCCGTGGTAACTTCTAGAATAAGGTGACTAGGTCTTATCAGGACGCCCGTGGTAACTTCTAGAATAAGGTGACTAGGTCTTATCAGGACGCCCGTGGTAACTTCTAGAATAAGGTGACTAGGTCTAATCAGGACGCCCGTGGTAACTTCTAGAATAAGGTGACTAGGTCTAATCAGGACGCCCGTGGTAACTTCTAGAATAAGGTGACTAGGTCTAATCAGGACGCCCGTGGTAACTTCTAGAATAAGGTGACTAGGTCTAATCAGGACGCCCGTGGTAACTTCTAGAATAAGGTGACTAGGTCTAATCAGGACGCCCGTGGTAACTTCTAGAATAAGGTGACTAGGTCTTATCAGGACGCCCGTGGTAACTTCTAGAATAAGGTGACTAGGTCTAATCAGGACGCCCGTGGTAACTTCTAGAATAAGGTGACTAGGTCTAATCAGGACGCCCGTGGTAACTTCTAGAATAAGGTGACTAGGTCTTATCAGGACGCCCGTGGTAACTTCTAGAATAAGGTGACTAGGTCTAATCAGGACGCCCGTGGTAACTTCTAGAATAAGGTGACTAGGTCTAATCAGGACACCCGTGGTAACTTCTAGAATAAGGTGACTAGGTCTAATCAGGACGCCCGTGGTAACTTCTAGAATAAGGTGACTAGGTCTAATCAGGACGCCCGTGGTAACTTCTAGAATAAGGTGACTAGGTCTTATCAGGACGCCCGTGGTAACTTCTAGAATAAGGTGACTAGGTCTAATCAGGACGCCCGTGGTAACTTCTAGAATAAGGTGACTAGGTCTAATCAGGACGCCCGTGGTAACTTCTAGAATAAGGTGACTAGGTCTAATCAGGACGCCCGTGGTAACTTCTAGAATAAGGTGACTAGGTCTAATCAGGACGCCCGTGGTAACTTCTAGAATAAGGTGACTAGGTCTAATCAGGACGCCCGTGGTAACTTCTAGAATAAGGTGACTAGGTCTTATCAGGACGCCCGTGGTAACTTCTAGAATAAGGTGACTAGGTCTAATCAGGACGCCCGTGGTAACTTCTAGAATAAGGTGACTAGGTCTAATCAGGACGCCCGTGGTAACTTCTAGAATAAGGTGACTAGGTCTAATCAGGACGCCCGTGGTAACTTCTAGAATAAGGTGACTAGGTCTAATCAGGACGCCCGTGGTAACTTCTAGAATAAGGTGACTAGGTCTTATCAGGACGCCCGTGGTAACTTCTAGAATAAGGTGACTAGGTCTTATCAGGACGCCCGTGGTAACTTCTAGAATAAGGTGACTAGGTCTTATCAGGACGCCCGTGGTAACTTCTAGAATAAGGTGACTAGGTCTAATCAGGACGCCCGTGGTAACTTCTAGAATAAGGTGACTAGGTCTAATCAGGACGCCCGTGGTAACTTCTAGAATAAGGTGACTAGGTCTAATCAGGACGCCCGTGGTAACTTCTAGAATAAGGTGACTAGGTCTAATCAGGACGCCCGTGGTAACTTCTAGAATAAGGTGACTAGGTCTTATCAGGACGCCCGTGGTAACTTCTAGAATAAGGTGACTAGGTCTAATCAGGACTGCGTAGCTGGAGGATTGGCCCATTGTGCATGTTTTAGGCTGATGAGGAAGTAGAAAACCCACACGGAAACGTCTTCACCTGCAGAGAGAGCAAGCAACTCTTATGTATCTCACACTTATGTATCTCACACTTATGTATCTCGTGCTCGTTGGATAATTGATCTGGTGTATGCTTTTGGAGGAGTAAAACATTGCTTTTAGGGCTTTTTCTGTTTCGGAAACTTTCTTTAAGTCAAAGTGAAACAAAACTATACTTCCATAAACAACACGACGCAACATGAATCTTGCTGTAAATTGGCAAAGCCACACGCGCGTTCCCATTATGCCCTTTTATTAAGTGTGTGTATTTTTAAGCAGTGCTCACTAAGTGCGGCCAACAGTGGGAGGCAGATGGGGACCATAACGCAGTGATGTAGTTATGTAAGAGCTGCTTTGTCTCCCCGGCAGAGAGGAAAGGTGCAGAGTAGCTGCGCGTCCTGGGACAGAGGGGATTGATGTTGTAAATCAGAGGGAATTGACTTGTTTTCCCGACTTTGATGAACTCTTCTCCCTCTTTAACCCATCTCCCTCCTGCTGCCGTCTGCGTCTGGGGCCGGAGCCAACACACACATATAAACTCAATAAATCGGACCGTTTTGACAGAGTGGCCCATTGAGCTCATCTGTAAAGTCAATGTTTGTGAATGAAAACTGTTAATGTCATGTTAATGTTATCACTTTACATTAAATTAACTCCAATCTCAGTTTATTTGACTGAATGAAATATAAACTCTGATTTAGGCTCCCATCGTGGTCAATGCGTGCCCTTATCAGTCCTAAAATGTCAAACTTAATTTCAATACTAAGATCTTAGCTTGAAACTCTGTACTAATTGTATTTACGGCAGATGATAAGCCGTAATTTTCAAAACAAAATACAAGTCTTTCTTTATGTTACCATGTGGTCTTATACTAGTTCTGATAAAGCTCAAGATCATTCTGTTCAGGAAAAGTCACACGTTGAACTGTTTATGTCATTTTTAGTTTGGATACTTGCTCAAACTAGTCTTGATTCTAGTTTTAGAATCGAGACATTTGGCAACTCTAATCAGTCATAATAACAATATAACCACATGTCTTGCACTCTGCATTCTGAAAAGTATTATCAGCTAAAACTATCATTCATATCATTCTTCAACTATTTAAGCTACACTGCTTCACGTCCAAATGTGCAATCAACTTTTCATCAACTGTTGAAGACACTCGTGGCCATTTTGGAGACGCTCTGACCTAGTTGGCAGAATCTGGTCCCTCAAATCCTTTTGCTTGTCCAATTTCTGCCTCCAGTGCAACGACATTAAGGACAGAATGTGTTCTTGCTGCCTGAAACATCAAATCTAAAGTACGATGATGAAGTAATTGTGTCAAAGTTATTCCTGAACAATAGGCTATTCAGTGTACAAATTGTTCATTGTTAGTATTTAATTCTTCTAGATACAGAAAAAAACAAGATAATATCAGAAGTAAGATAGTGACAATAAAAATGAATAGAATATCATTTGATTAAAAAAACAACAACAAGTAAACAGTCTACAGTGAGAGAAGCTAAAGCCTTGGAACAAAAAGACAAACTGTACGGCAGATTCACAATAAACATATTGCAGATTCATTTTGGGATCTCAAGCGCACCCTTTGGGAATTTTTAAAGAGGCAGACTAAACAGCATAAATAATAGATGAAAAATAAGTATACAGCAAATTAAAGAGAGTCGCAAATGCCTGGGGAAAGCTATAGTATCAATAAGATGGCTTTCGGTTCATATGAGGATTTCAAAGAAGACTAAGAAATGTACCTGATAAATTATGCATTTGTTAGAATAGAATTATATTAGAAAAACAGTGTCAAAACCCAAACAACACTTGCCTACACTGCCAGGTGCAAATGTCCATCAACCCTCACATCAGACGTGAGCATTCATTTGTATTGTGTCAAACAAGATTAAATGTGACAACAAGGAAAACAACATAAATGGCTTTTTAGGAGAGGCAGGTTGCCAGATTTGAAAGGCGCAGAAATTTGTCCCCCTTTCCAGACGCGGTGTTCCTGAGGTCGGGGCCCTTGTGTCGGGAAATAAGAGGCGGATCTTAGCAGTGGTTCAGATAATCCCAAAGGTGTACAGCGGGAACCAGGACAAGCCGGTCAAGTCAGGACAAACTACAAAACAATGTGTCCTATCAAACTTGTTTCAGATAGAATTATAACTGATTTGTTTTGGCATCCATTAAAAGTTCCTCTAGTCAAAAATTAGAAGTAGCTCAAACATATTGCATTACTGTATATTTTAATTAGCACTAAAGGGACACAATCAGACTTATTTTTCCAAAGCATCAATATTAAGCAAGTTTGAGAATTTAAAAACATTTCGTTGTATTTGTTTAGCCATGCAGTAAATCTTTAATCCAACTATTTGATTAAATCACTGCTGAATCCAATGGGCTGTTTATTTAGGCAAATTATTCTAAGCCGAGGCACTGCCACGATCTCGCAATGGTTTGTACGACTGGACAGCCGGGTTTGGTCTTTAAATGGGTCAATATAGTTCATGTGTTGCTCAGTCCACAAATCACCCAACATTATAAATACAAATATGTACTTTTACCCTTGTGTTATTGAATACTTACACACATAACAGTCAAATGTAAATAGTTTCTGCTTGAATCAAACCTCAAAAAGTCATTACAGGGCCTGCACCATGAGTCAGGGACATGTTTTAGTTTGAACCGTTAGCCCCGCCCACTTGCTCATTATCATATTGCACCTTGACACAGAAACAACTGTATGAGATAGTGTTGTTCAGTTGTTTCAATGTGGTTCCCCAAACTGCATCGAATAATCAACCAAAAGGTGACGCAGTGCCTCTCTAATATCTGTAATATATGCTTTAGCACAAAAAACTATGTATAAGAGAAGTACTGGTAAATAGCATTTTCATTAGAGAAAAGGTAGATTTAACTATCCAGTCACTCCAAAAACTGTGGTCCATGATCCAAATGAAAATAATGAGTCGACTGAGATTCCATCATCCGATTAATCGACTAAACGACCAAAAGACTACAGGCCTAGTGAGATATGTGCCTGATTGGATAAAAAGAGGTGACCCTGCTAGTAGCTTCTGCATAGGCTACAAAATGCTTTATAAAATGCACATATTATATATTTTGTGAATTTGATTTAGCTGCTTTTATCATACGATGCATAATGTAAAGAGCATTCATCTTCGCTACATTAAATGCTTGTATATGCGTGTACCTACACTCTCATACGCAGTATAAATATTCCACCCTTTGAACTGAATATTACACTATATTCACTTTCTCCTCTGTCACTCCCGGCTTCCTTTCCACCATAATATGCAGTACATCCCATTTATTTATGTTTGCAGAGTTATTTATCAGCACACATAGATGCCTATCCAGCTTATCTCGCACAAACCCGGGCAAAAGACGCAGCTATTCTGTCCATGTGTTTTCAGGCATCCGCTGAATGCCGGCAGTGGATAACTGTGAAATGGTAGGAGGAAAAATCGAACGCTAAGAATGCAAGTCCCACATTGCTGAGAGCGCTGTGGACCCCCGAAACGCCTTATCGCGAAACCAAAACATGTATCAATTATTCAACAGGTACAGCGTGAACCGAGCAGCGGCAAAGGCATGGAAGGAGGAGATGGGAGCAGATACAGCCTACACAGGACTCACAAAGGAATTCAATGCGTGTGTTTTTTTTCTTATATCATGATTGTGTTGTCAATGTGCCGTCCATTCATCTACACTAGGTTATGTTTTGACAGTAACGGCCTCGGTGACAATGGGTCGAAAGTTTGACAACCACAAGGAAAGTTTGCAGACACTTGTGTTTGCTACTTTTTGCAAGAAATCCATAAATATTCGCAGTTATTTGGTTGTTAGATGTCCACGCACAACTTCCTCACATCCTGGTTACGGTGTTATAATACGTCAGCAAAGATTGTTTTTGTTTTAAAGTAATAGTTTCAAGCACTAAACAAGTTGTTTCAAGGAATGAGTTGACACAAGGGCCAAACAATACTTCTAACTGGAATGTGACATAGCTCTCAATATAATACTATAATATAATCGCAATGTGAATTTCATGGTAAAATATGTATTGTGATTTTTGGTGAGGTTATATCTTCATGTTGCCTGCACTAAAATGGAGACAAACGATCATGGCCTGTGTTGTTCCCTTGTTTTTTAGCTGTTTTTGCTGCAACAAAACTGCATTTAAGCAACAGTACTTGTAATTTGATGTATTGTGACAACCCGTGATATATTTTGAAGATATTATTCTATATTTCTGTTATTGCTACATCGCTCTGCAAGGTCTAGGTTCTTTATTGAGCCTTTCACTACTACTACTACTAAGTTTGTCCACCTTCTTTTGAATTCATAGTATTTTATTTCAAACCAATTAGACATTTCATCCTTGTCACAAATCAATACTACACACATTCATTTCTTGGTAAGAGGAAATACTTATTACAAGGACTTTTTGGTTCAAGGTACTTTATTGGCACCCACTTTGAATGAGTGCAATGACTTCAAGGATAGAAATCTAATCTGAAAATTACCACAAAATATATAAATAAATATGGCGCAAAACTGAATCAATGCCTTTCATTGCATTCACACAATTTTGCTTCTTTTTAAAGCCAATAAAGTTGAGGAGATGTGTTACCTTGTTGACATGTTTCGAACGTTAACTGCTGGACATGGTCAAAAAGCACTTAAAACAGAACCAAAAGAACCAGAGTTGTGTGAATACAAAAAAGAAGACAAAATGAGCGTGGTTGGACCCTTCTTATGTGCTTCCCCCTCGTTACTATAGTAAATACAGTGTGTCCCATCGTCTCATGTGTTTCTAGTGGCTGGGGGACGACAGTGTGCTGCAGAAAAATGAGCTGAAGTTCATCTAACCACACGGGGACCCTCTGGACAGACCAATAACGCGCCCTGTGAAAAATGACAGTAGGCTAAATAATATTGTGAAAGGTCGAGTGGTCACTGGCTCAGAAGAAGAGTTTTATTAGTAGTTTTATCTGACCTTTGCTTTTGTTGCTCGGAGATTAAAAAACGACTTTTCACACAGGACGTCCTGCCCCAATAAGGGATTTGTTGTACAAATATTATGGTGGCAGGGGGCGGGGGGGGGGGGGGCAAACATATGACTAACCCACACAAAGTCCACCAAAGTCCCTGCTCACCGCAATGTCAAGCCACTTGTAAAGCTGGCATTTAAGACAAAATACAATAAAACTCCATGGAAGAATTCAACAGTAATGAAACTATTTAAAAAAGAGAACTATTGATAACCAGAATGACAAGTTTGATTTAGTTATTGTTTTTTTTGTTTCTCACATAAAAGGGGTGGGATGTCAAGATTAGTAGTTAATTGATCGTTGTAATTATTCAGGTCTTTAAGGACTAAAAACTAATTTAAAAGTAATTTCAATGAAATAGAGACTCAAACAAATAAAATCTCACAATTTATCTTTACTTTATCATACAGAAGTTTGATTTCATAAAGCTGGTCACATGCTTAGTGATCTATTATACAATGGGAATTAACATTAATGATTTCACTGTTTAGGGTTGTAATACTAGAATTTAATATTACGAAATCCCAAACAACTATTGTTCAGCTAACTCATGCATTTATACTACTGATTATGGATGTTACAATAAATAATAAACATCACAATATAACAGTTATTCACAATTACTCATATAACAAAACAGTGACATACTTTCATTCTTATACATCACTGTTCTGACAGTATATGACCAGCTTATGAAATCAAACTTTCTGAATGCAAAAGTTCAGGTCGTTATTGGGATATAAACAGCCCACATAAAAAGCACTACACATTCAGGTGTTACTTTTCGGAGTAAATTTTCAAGTAATATAATTAGTTAATTTTGCTTCTAACGATTGATTTCACGATTATATTGTGACCTGAATAATGACGGGAGAGTGACCCCTGAGTGACCCTTGGAGGTGACAGGACACACACAGGCCCATCTCCTCAGGATCACAGCTCCTGCTTCTGCTCGTATGAAAAACACATGTATTTCACCATCTGGCTGGTGAAATGATATTGACTCAACGTAACACACAACTAGATGAATCTAGAAGAATCAAATCTAGTGGCTCCATCTGTTATCAACCCATTTGCATTTTACCTGGTCAATAAATATTCATAAACCACATTTTTGTTAGGTTAATGTCACGGTTACGTTCTCACAAACCTTCAGATTAACAAGCAAATTAAACTTTAATCAATTCGTTCATTTAGATATTTGATTATAGAATTGTTAAATGCCTAATACAGGATGGTGTCCCACATAACTCTAATAAACTATAATAAATACAATTGTGCAGTTTGACATGTTTGAAATCAACTTTGAATGTCAACCTTAAGTGGGATGACATGAATAACACTACAGTACAATCCCTTAAAATTAACTAAATAATTGTGACATCCCTAACAAAGACTGTTTTAAGGTAAGGAGTTAAAATGTCTAGTTATTAATAGAAATAACCCGGTTCAACATTTGTTTAGTTTGTTTTTGGATATTTCTTATGCAACTACCACAAAACCAATGGAAAATGGCTCTCAAAATGGCTCTCATCTACTAGTACTACTCTTTAACTAACACTATGTCCAGCTGACCAGATCGTAAAGGACTAATAAAATCACCACAATGTCACCACAGAGTCTTGTCAATCAATCTCCCCAGTTGTGCTTTAATTTGGGACTAAATCTAATCAAATCCTTGCCCCAAGTGGAGGAGTTAAAGTATCTCGGGGTCTTATTCACGAGTGAGGGAAGGATGGAGCGTGAGATCGACAGGCGGATCGGTGCAGCGGCTGCAGTGATGCAGTCGCTGCATCGGACCGTTGTGGTGAAGAAGGAGTCGAAAGGCAAAGCTCTCTATTTACCGGTCGGTCTACGTTCCTACCCTCACCTATGGTCATGAGCTTTGGGTAGTGACCGAAAGAACAAGATCGCGGATACAAGCGGTCGAAATGAGTTTCCTCCGCCGTGTGGCTGGGCGCTCCCTTAGAGATAAGGTGAGGAGCTCGGCCATACACGGGGGGAGCTCCGAGTAGAGCCGCTGCTCCTCCACGTCGAGAGGAGCCAGCTGAGGTGGCTCGGGCATCTGTTCCGGATGCCTCCTGGGCGCCTCCCTCGGGAGGTGTTTCAGGCATGTCCCACCGGGAAGAGGCCCCGGGAAGACCCAGGACATGCTGGAGAGACTATGTCTCTCGCCTGGCCTGGGAACGCCTCGGGATCCCCCCGGAGGAGTTAGAGGAAGTGTCTGGGGAGAAGGAAGTCTGGGAGTCCCTGCTCAGACTGCTGCCCCCGCGACCCGGCCCCGGATAAAGCGGCAGAAAATGGATGGATGGATGGATCTAATCAAACTGTTGCTGTGCTTATCCAATGTGGCTTCTGCAATTATTTCCCATACGGTTCTGTCAGTCATGATACACCGGATTCATATTTCCTGATGACTTGTATGTAGTTGTGTCCAGATGTATCATGGGAATAAATTGGAGTAGTAGCTCTTTTGTTGTCTGTGGATTGAATTGGATCCCGTGGTTTTGCCCCGTTTCGAGTCTCACAGTGACAAAGTACTTCTCGGCTCTGCCTCTGTAACTAACACACGGACAGGAGAAGGAAATCAATCACGCTATATCCACCCTTGGGGAAAGAAAGCAATAAGTCCCTTTTCTCCAAAATATTCAGCCAAAGACAAAAAAAAAAATCCCTTTAAGTTTGAGGTATGTGGCGTTTATGGGGGGCTCGCCAATATTGGAAAGAGTAATACTAGTTCTTTTTTGATTCAGTCAACTGTTTCCAAACCCATGTCCAGACTCAGGTCTTTTAGAGAAAGAAGTTTTTTACGGCTTTAAAAGAGGCTTGAATAAGTGTAGTAGTGAAAGTAATAGAATTCCTTTTGAAAACGCTATGAATTTATACATAACGGCCTTTCTCGCCACACTTAACTTATCCAGTGATGCAACGTGTCATTGGGTCGGATTTGGCAAGTAAAGTTTTCTAAAGTTTGTTGCCTAAAAGAAACAGCACATACAAGGTTTGGGCTCCACATCTTCACTGCTGATTTCTTGTCGAGCTAATTTGTCAGTGAAAGTAAAAAAAGATGTGTCCCCAGTTTGATTTGAACCATGGTAAGTAGCTGTTGATTACTGGCACCAGGATTGAACACTAATCTCACCGCAATCATTTCTGATTCGCTGAGTGCTCTAAAACTGTAAAGATGAATTAATCTCGCAAGACAATTCACATCTACCTTTTAACTAATTGGAGCATAAATTATACCATTACCATTTTCAAAATGATCATTTCAGATGTGAAAATATGATCCTGCTTAAGAAAAAAGGAAATGTGTTATTTTATTTCTAGGTATTAGGTGCAATGTGTAACTTTTCTAATGGAGGCTTTGCCCACAATGTTCCATCCATATTTTGCACACATTACACATATTTAATCTCCATGGAAACAACCACCAGGCAACCTTGCACCCTCAGGCAAGGTTACAGGTCAGCTCTGTGGAGAAGCGAGCCTGCTGACAGTAAGAATGCATGTTTTATAAGGTACTTTGAGCAATCAAAACCCCAGTAATAAAATACGATCTCCAAACAGCTCCAAGAGAGAACCTAGCAACAAACCTCTTGTCTTTACTTCAATTAACCGTATGTAACACCATGGTTACATAAACTATGGTCTAAGAATGTGCATGTGAATGTACACTGAATCAATATATAAACCTCATATTTACAGGGCCTATATCAGCTTTTAACCTTCTCACAGTGCTATTGGTCCCTCATATATCTGCCCAGAGTGTTTTTTGATTGATTGATTCCTGCAGTCTTTAGCTAGAGAACAGTCTCTATCCTTCTCCTCTCGGGAACGGGGGCTACTCACCTGGATGAGTCATCCTGGTGGGTGCCGCCTCCCTGTTCCAGCCCATCCTCCAGGGAGCATTCTGTACCTGTAACACCCCCCCTCCCCACTCCCCCGCGCTCTATAGGGACCGTGGCTATTTAGGCACAGGTAGCTTCAAACACTATGCGCTGTGCACCTTTGCACGCCTCGGCCTCTGTTTATCGTCTCCACGCTAGGCTACGTCACGGGGGGCGGGGGACGCACGCTCACGCTGAGACTACGTCACAGGTTGGTTGGGCGGGGGAGGCAGATCGCTCTTGGGTGGGGGCGAATCTCAAACCAAGCCGTCTGCATTTCAGTGTAGGGGGGGTTCAATTATGAGTGATATTTTGTAACTTTTATGTTATGGATGTTGCACAGCACTTATTATTATTATCAACTATGCCCTTAAGGTGGACTATGAAACGGGGAAAATAGCAGAATATAGGATCTTTAATTCCTAGTTTGTCATATTTTCAAACACACAGGGTGATTTTGTGTAGCTCTCCTCTTGATAATAAGGGCATGTTTTTCCTTCCACAGTCTGTTCTGCTCTGTTGGCCTGGGCTGTTGCTATGTTCCAAGATGCACTAGTCTCAATGGGGCAAGTGCAGGGGAGCCTTGCCTCTTTCTATTGACTCTTTATTCACATGGGACATTCGCACTGTGGGTCAAGGTTAACCACTGCCGAACAGATTCACTGTTGGGTAAGATTTTGTAAGAGATTGTGTGCTACTGTGTGCCACAATGAGGGGGTAAAGAGTCTAAGAACAAGTGTAAAAAAGAGGTTACACACATTGAGCATTTACGTCTAACGGGAACGTCCTTATCAAAGATGGGGGCAATATTTCTACATAATGATAATATGGTGAATGTTGTTTTCAAGATGCAAAATTGTAATATTGAGCATACTGCATGAAGTTGATATATTACATTAAAAGAGCTTATTAAAAATAAAATGAAGAAGGTATGTCACAGATTGCAGCATAAAAAACACACGCACATAACAATTTGTGCAAGTTCAAGTGCAATAGAAGAGACATCAGAAGCTGGTCAGTTAAAGGCATGAAGTGTAACAGTATTGACCAAGGTTCAAGGACAAGACCAAGACAAATCACACCACAACAACAACAACAACCTGAAAATAAAACCAGCAATTAACCCCTAACTTTGTCTAATTTCAGTCCTCATGCAGTATTTAACATACGGATGGCAGGAGGATTAAGGGAATTATGTTTGCACTTTTGTGATTACTTTTACAGATATTTCACATCTGACAATGAAACCTCATCTTAACATTTTTCTGTTGGATTAACGTACAACTGTTTGACTATCATTATAATCACTATTGCACACTCGACCCCCGTCCTCTGACGATGTCCCCCCGGGTCCTCTCACTGACTTGCCATACAATTAAATCATTTTCAAACATGCAAATAAATATAATTTTTCCATATTATTTATTTCGGAAAAAAAAAAAAATCTGTATTGAAATATCAAATCCCCCTCCTTTTGGTTCACTTGGTTCAGCTGAGTGATACATCTTTCTGCTGTAGTCTGTCATTCTCATGTCTCTTTTACCGCTCCTTCTACAGCTGCTGCACTAGCATTAGCACTACACCGTTAAATATGTGTACTCATTTATAAATGATCAATGTCATTTTCCCCGCAACTCGCAAATGACTCTCTAAAAGATTCAAGTCCAGTGGGCACTGGGCGCCATGACTTTGATATTTGAAAATATTGTAAGCACCATATTTTCTTGTAAGACACTATAAAAACACAACCTATTACGCAATCAACAGTTTGCTCTAAACTTTGAGCCCAGTCAGAAATCAAAAACCTTTATCTAATTAGCAGATGTGAAATTACCGATTTGCAGGTCATAATTAACAGGTAAGAGTTCATTTGTGTTAAGTTGGAACTAAGAGAAAACAAAAGTGTGGTGATGACAGGATCAGTGGGACCAAACACACCACAGGGCCAGTATTAAATGGCATTTCACGCTCGGCACAGCCTCGTCTCCTCCACTTGTTTGTTCAGCACCAAAACAATTGCTGCTCATTAATTGGTTCTCATTTTTCCCCGTTTGCAGAGTTTCGAAGCTCCAAGCTGTAATTATTTTAAGGCTGTTCAGTATGTATCCATCATTTGCTACAGGAAAAGATGACAGAGAAAATTGTTGGTGAATTTAAAGATTCATTTAAATATCCTACTGCTGTTTTATATCATTTTTGTATGTGTGACCTACAAAACTGTACAAGCAACAAACATTAACAGTGATTTTATATCAAAATGTGGTTTGACTTCAGTTTATAAGCTTTGTATTGTTTTAGCAATTAATGTTTATAGCCATAGGGAGTTAACTCAATGTATAAGATGCCCTTTCCAAAGCATTTCAGCCCATTTATTTGTGCTTCACTAAGACTTTTTATACAATCACGATTGTTAATTTTAATTTAATATTTAGATTATTTATATTTTGTGAAATGTCAGTAAAATGAATCATTTAATCTTTTTTTTTTACTTTAAACCATACTCAATATTAAAATGTTTTATATCTTCAAAACAACATGCCCCGCGTATCATTGACAATTTCAAACAATTGAATCTCAATTAGATTATAAATCGACTAAATTCACTGCCATGCAATAATACTATCATCCTTAGCACACAACCCCCGCAGGCGTTCAGAATGAAGAAAGGCCTCAGCATTTGACCTTGAGACGAGCCTCTAAAGGTCGTTGCTATTCCGTCCTATCGCGCGGACCCCCACCTCCACAAACGTGTTTCATCCCACTCGCATTACCACTATAATTGATTTCCATATGAGCTCCAGCGCAGTCATCACCTCCCTTAGCCCGGGTGATTTAGTCCGCTAATATAATATCCGCGCACACAGTGGTCTCACCGTCTTATTTTGTGTCCTAATCTCTCTGAAAAATGTCACTCGGGAAGTCAGTGCCGCAAGATCAAATTTGGATCAATCTCAAGCGCTCAATTACCCCAGCATTTGGCGCTTCACGACCCGTATAAAGAGTTTGTCACTAATCCATATGCCGTTATTATCACCCGGTGTGGCTATACTGTCAACAAATGCACAGGCGAGACGTAAAGAGAGCAGCGGCAGTGTCTAATTGTCGCGATGTATAAGGTTGACAGAGGCCTGAAGGCAGCATGTACGTGTGCCAACCCAAGTGTCAGCCCTGGTACGGTGACGACTCCATCTGACTTTAGTGTCAGCCAGACGTCATTTGAACGGTTTTATATCTTTGTTACAGGGAGGAGATGTATTACAGCGTGAAAAGAACTGATGGCAGAACAGATTTCATTTTGGATATTTGTGCTAATAGATGTCATACTCACAACTTCGAAAGGTGTTATGTTTATAAGTGTAATCTTCCATCCATCACAATGCTCTTATACAAGTGCAATTATTAATATTCATATGAAATTATCAGTGGTTCTGTCTTCTAAGTTGAACGAGAATTATTTGAGGAAAACCCTGACTGCGGAATCTAAAGTCATTGTTGACCTTGGTGTCAATTCTTGTGTGCTGGTAGAAATAATCATTTTTATTTCCTCTTCAGACAAAGCGATGCATTCTGATGGGAAGGTTAAGTGTGTAAAAAATAGGGCGGAACAATTTCTGAAAGATGTCTGATTCTGTCAAGCTTTGCAATTACAGTAAGATTTCCCATGTATGTTTTGATTATAGTTTCGTTCCAAATTCAAGCAAGAACATTAAACAGAAGACTGAAATACTGATCTCAACTAAACCAAACATCCATTTCAAAACATGTTTATACGACATCTTTTTAATGTAATAATTGCGAGAATTTTAATAACCCAATTTCAATTCGATATTTTGCAGCTCTAGTAAAAAGTGCTTACTACTAAAGTACAAAAAAATAAATGGTGTGTTTGTGTAATAATAGTAGTAGTAGTAGTAGTAGTACTAGTAGTAGTAGCAGTGGCAGTACTGGTGTGGTAGTGGAGGTAGAAGAGGTAGTAGAGTTAGTATAAAGTACAATGTTCATAGTCTTGACACAGTTATTTTCAAATTATCTTAATACATGAGACAAGACTTGCGACAATCTCTTTGCCTAAGCTGCTTGACGTATTCAGGACAGCTTTGAGCACGTTCTTTTTAATATCACAGGATATTTTATCACTCATTTGAATGTCATGAATCGTGCATTAAACATGCCCAAAGTTGTAGAACAGAGGAAGGCAATAACATAGAACAATGCACAAAGGAGTCGTCCCAGAAATACAAAACGAGGTGGAGCATAAGGAACACACAGGAACACTACTGTACGAGAACTATGAAAATGTGAAATGTGTGAAGTGTTTTGAAAGCCTGTCGGACAGATTTGTCTGATGGCTGCATATTTTTATTTTAATGGTAGCAAAACATGTTCAAATATCAAAACTTAAGCACATCTGAATAGATTTAAGTGCACTATATCTAATTGAACTATATGTATTGAAAATATTAACAAAATAGAATACAAAAAACATTATTTATAGTGGAGATGCTCTTGTTCAAAGGTAAATTCTCAATCTATTAAACCAAGTCCCATCTCAAAAAGGTTTCACTCACTGACTTACTTACTGGAGCGAGCATCTATTTTTTTCTGAAAAATATGCTCAACAGTTATCAA
The DNA here is from genome assembly GCF_026437365.1 of Eucyclogobius newberryi. NCBI lineage: Eukaryota > Metazoa > Chordata > Actinopteri > Gobiiformes > Gobiidae > Eucyclogobius > Eucyclogobius newberryi. The sequence goes on from NW_027315779.1 coordinate 5,847,910, forward strand.
CCACGACATTACTGCTTTTTATTTCATACTTGATACAGTCTCCCTAAATAATTGATATTGCCTGAAAAAATATGAATAAGGCCCGTCATGAATTATTTTAAATGTACAGAATCCATTTCTGTGAGCTCAAAGTCTTGGGATTTTAATTAAAACCTTTGAACGGGAGATAACCTTGAGCTTTCGAAGAATATAATAGAATATGAAAGATTGTCGAGCATAACTCAATTCACCTAACTTGGCTCACGTCAGATGAGAATCCATCTGGTCGGGCTTGCGCTGTTCGGTTTGAATCCGGCCGCGTGGTGTCTGACCAATCACAGCGCAGAATTGTAGTTTGCAGTCAAAAGGACAAACATAAACAAACGTGACGACGCCATGACAACACCGTGTACAGTGGCCTATTTCTGCATGTTTAGAGACTATTTTGTTTTGTCTTTTTTAAACATGCACATCGAAGAGCTTTAGAGGAAGAAGTCTGTGCTTGAAAGACTGAAATAACAACAGTTTGATTTCTTGACCTGTTCTGCTGTTGTGACGCTTTGACCGATCAGAGTCAAATATTTGTCACGACGTTACGCGTTTTCCCGCTTGCTTTTGGCGAGAGCGTGTCCAGATTGATATTGTGTAGAACTCAATTCAGAGTGAAACATATCAATCTGGCGTGAGCTGGGTTATGATTCACCATCAAATGAGTGGAATCTCCACATCTTTCCTTTTCCATTTCATTGGGTAGTTTTACATGTAAACCAAACATCTAATCTGATTTCTGGAGTTTATCATTAAAAAATAATATGACAAAAACAAAAATAAGAGAGAAACTATTAAAATATTGAAAGAGTTGTTTAAAAAAAAACACATTCATATTTAAAATGGGTTGTACTTTATCTTACATATTCAACAGTAAAAATCTAAAACACATTTTTGATGATTTCTCTTAGACACACACACAAATCATCAAAGTTTGAGGCATGCAGTGATTGACCAATAACATTTTAAAATACTATGTCCTAGCTATATTTAAACTGGTCAGAAATACATCCAAATAAGCCTTTTTTCCTCTCACTTCCTGCTCAAGCACGGTTGGAAGTCACAGTGTCTTTTAGTGGCCTCTACAGGCCGCTGAGCAGTACTGCAGGAAGCTTGGTTGTTCTTCTACTACAGCTGCACCGTCTCTGACCTTGTTCAGAGGCTTTTACTTACTTTACTGTACTTTTACAACCAGGAGAGCAGCTTGTTTTGGAGGTTTGCGCATGTGCAAGAGTATTCCATAGCTTTTTCTCCAGTGTGATTACTGCACATGTGCAATAGGATGACAACAACTGTCGCAAACTTTCATCAAGTGACTAAAATAAACTGAGGTTATGTTTGTAATGATTAGACGTTAGTTAGAAATACTGGCAGTCATTTAAAATCACATAGGGATTACCATACTTTTCGGATTTTAAACCACTACTTTTGTACCACGCTTTGAACCCTGCAGCTACTACAACGGTGCGGTTAATTTATATAGTTTACTGGCTAACACTCTAGCAGGAAGCGCAAGCATTTGACACACTGTAGAAGAAGACGTTTGTGGACAGTGGTCACTGTATTTTCAGCTTCAAAACGCGGTGTGTTTCAGACTCATATTCACGGAGAATGATGAAGTGAATCTAGAATCTAGGCTTATTGACAGGCGCGGCACGTATATATGTACAATTTCTTGTTTCTTTGTAAATTTCGTTGGAGCAGCTTTTATTCAGGAGCATTGTATAACCTCAACAGTACGGTAGTTTGTGTGCAATGGATCCAGACAAAGACCAGTGGCGTTAGCAGTCTGTCTGCGCCCGGAGGTTTTATGAAGCTACAACAGCGACAAAGGAATAACAGGACTTTTACAGAAGAATGAGTCCGTAGCTGTTTGGGACTAAACTTCAACTTAGGGAAATACAGGACATTTCTTCAGGAAAGATGTGGCTCTGATTTGAATCTGAGTGAAAGATGAGTGAAAGATGAGTGTTAATGTGATGTTTGTGGAACATAAAACTTCATCATACTAAGTGCATCCTGCCAGCGCATTGTTATTGTGAATATCTCTAGGTGTGTGTTTTGTGTGGTAAGAGCATTACACGCATGTCATTTGTCACTTATTCAAAAGGTTTCTGGTGCATAAATAATCAAAGAAATGACAATAGTACTGCGGGCTCAGCTACATAAATAAGGGGAAGACGAGAACTGTGTGAATAAGCAAACATAGCATCGTGTCAAATACAAGCCTTTATATAAAATACGAACAAACAATGTAGGTATAGGTTTCTTTCTCTCCAAAACAGTTCAGTTTGTAAGATTTTAATATGCAAGTAAAAATAATAACCTACTAAATTGCAACATAATTAGTAAATATTGATGATCACCCCAAATCTGCTTGCCTACTATAAGTCATGTACTGATGAAACATCCCTATTTGCATATCTAAGTCAAACTTTATTGTTCCTGTATTGTCTGCATTTGACCCATTTAAAGACTTTGGATTGAACCCGGAGAGAACCCCCCGTGTTACCGTGGGTTCTCTCCGGGTTCTCCGGCTTCCTCCCACCGTCCAAAGACATGCATGTGTTAGGTAAAAATTGGTGACTCTAAAATTGGCCCTAGTGAATGAATGTGAGCGTGAACTGTCTGTAATGTCTGTGTCTCTGTGTTGGCCCTGCGACAAGTTGGCCACTGTCCAGGGTGTACCCCGCCTAAGGCCCGAAGTCACTGGGATAGGCTCCAGTCACCCGCGACCCCGAAAGGGAACAAGCGGTAGAAAATGGATGGATGGATGGATGGATGGATTGCCAAAATATCTTCTGATTATCGTCATCTTGATATTCCCCAAAAAATATCCCAAAAGTGATGTTTGCTCTATCTCTCACTTTCATTATTATAGTGTCCCAAGACTGAAAAAGGTGGCATTAAAAAGGTAATTTTAGACTTACGACGTATGACTGAGTTTTGCTTTTATAAGAGGAACTGCTGGTTCTTTTTGAGGAACACGACGCTGCTCTCTGCGCTGTAAATTATTCATTACACCTATTAATAGAGTACGCTTAAAACATAGCCGTGAAAAATCCAAATAGAAAAAGGGTTTGGCTCGATCACAGCCCAAAGCCGTCCACAAAAGTGACTGTGATTGTGACCGGTTTTGTTCAGGCTTCTGTCATAAGCACATGACTAAAGCCACAGAGAACTGAGTGTGAGACAGCGGCAAAGTCAAGTAAGGGAAATCAAATCCAGCTTCAAAGGCACTGGGGAGACAAAGCTCGGGCATGTTCCCAAAAAAGCAGAAAGCCAGGATGCAGTGGGCCTGCCAGGACCGTCCTCTCCGGCACAGGCTGGTGACACGCACAGGCCAAGAGGAGCGACTGACCGACAACAGGCAAAAGGATTAGGACGGAGGCAGTTTCCATTACTCAAAGACAGACGGAAGCACAAGATGGACAAGATGGATGGATGGTGGTCTGCCCTCGAGATAATGCTTTTTTTTAAAGATGTTTTTAATACATTTCGAGCGCTTTTGAGCTCGTCGTATCACATTTCTTGTTGGGAATGCTTTCGCTACGTGAGGGCGGACCGATGAATGTGTAGCTCCTGCCACGACAAACTGTGATGCACTGTGTACACGGACATGTTCCTTTCAGAGCCAGTACTGACCTCCTCAATCATGCCAGCTGCAGCTTTTCAGCAGTTCAATCAGACCACACATGGAAATTATAACTCTATGTATATTTGAGTACAGATTGATACCAGTCTGGTCACTGTTTTCGCCTCTGTGAGTTTCGGATTGGCGTGCTGACAGGTGGATTACTCAATCACTTAGTCTGTCCGCATCAAAACAAATATGGCTGCTTGCGAGGAACAAATTATATCAAAGGGACAGGAAAACATTTTGGACTCCTGCTGAATCAATAAGCAAAGCACAAGACGTTAATCTGATCAGGTGAGAGAAGTTTGATCTTGTTCTAATGATAGATGACCAATGAGATCCTCCATTATAATAAACAAATCTGATTGCACGGTATGGTTTGGGTTTGACTCGCGCTTCATAAAGTATTAGAGAAGTGTGTATTCTGCAAGCAACCGTCACTCTCACTGGCATCACCTTTACCACGTGTTAGTGAGACCACTCCAAACCAGGAGGATCGCATAAGAGAAGATTTTGGGAGATGTTGTGACTAGTCTGTGGTCCTTTAGTAGTTTGGTCAATGAATCGGTCAATGGTGTGTTAGCTGACCACATTTTTTTATGAGACAACTAATATTTAATTTTGATCAGAGCAGCAGAACGGAGCGTGATGGTTCAATGTGCCTTTTTGTGACGCTCTGTGAGTTATTTTTGCCTCGAGATCTTCAAAGAATGTGGGATTTTTTGCCACTTTTATTCCATTAATCAATACACAATATTGTCAAGCAAGAATGTATTTTACTTATCTGGCCATCAGAATTTAGACTTCTGTGACAATATAAACTAAAACTGTTCTGACTCTGAGTGAGTGACATGTGGCCTCAACAAACTGCAGTGTGTTCTGAACTCTCAAATGAAGTAATTCCAATCAATATATGATTCTTTTTTTGTCACACTCCAAAACAATCTGTGCTGATTATAATGTTAATACTACATTAGCCCTACAAAGCGGGTTTCCACATGCTTCACAACCCCGTCACACATTATTCATTCACTTCACACTACTGCCGTCTCCAGTTAGCACCAATCACTCGCACATGCACCGCATTCACACACGAGCGAGGCGGCTGAAGTGTCACCGATATGAGTTTTGAACCGCCAACCCTCAGTTTTAACAACAACATCATGTAATGGGTCTTCTCTGCAGATCCACCTGTGCGTATTCAACCTGTCTCATTCTGACAATTGTCTTTACCGTGGCAAAGGTGACACGCGCTGATAACTGCATCTCGCACACATTCCCCTCCACGTCCTTATTGTTCCTGACAGCAACATATTTGTGGGAGGAGGCGAAACAAAGCAAATGCCGTCGCTGCTGTGCGGGGGTGTGATCCGTTTGGAAATTACCAGCATTAAAATTAAAGCTCGTCTCCTTCCAGCCGTAACAACATCCATGCGTTTGCACCGTCGTCTGCACACGCGCTGACAGCCATAATCAGCCCGGTGTCAAAAGCATTAGGTCCGAAGCTTTAATGAGTGGACAGGCCTGAGCCGGGGCCCTGCTCAGGACGACCACGAGCTAATGGATAATGATGTACAAGGGAGGCAGTGGGCTGGGGAGGCAAATGACAAATGGCAGGCTGCTATGTTGCAATCAGGGGGATGTTTTTACAAGACGACACGGGGGAAACTTGCAGTGAAAGTAAAACAAGGCAGCTCACATGCACTTTGTGACAAAACACAACAAGATACGTTCACACAAATAGAACCAAAATGCAAAACAAATTGCTGAGAAAAATCTAAAAAGGTGTTTAATAGCAATGCAGCTGGTGATAATGAAGTGAACAAAAGCTGTAAATTGGTACAGTTAAGTGCATTATGGTGTTAGAATTGGGTTTTGCTGTGTGTTATGAATAATCCCAGATGAATGTGTAGCTACAGTGTGGAGTGCTGTGGTAGACCGCAGAGTTGGATTGTTTATTGAAGATGTGTTAAATGAGCGCTGGTGTCAGCTGGAGTGAGAGGCTGTTCTGTTTATGCTTCAATGAAGGAAGAGGCTTGCCTAAGTATGTAAATAATAAAGTGTCCCTTGATTTGCTGTAAACACAAATTATTCAAATGAGCATCATTAATCTAAATGGCGAATGAGCCACATCATCCTCTGTAATCAGGTTTGATCTTGGCCCAAACTATACAGATTCATGTTTAGACGTGTTCCAGTTAAGTACTACATAATACAAAAAGAAACAATGGAAGTAATTTGTGCATGTTATTATTTTGTTAAAGTTGCCAGGGCACACAGTGACTCCCATGTTTTGGAAAGGGGTCTAATAATGGCCCTGGTGGATGACTCACCCTCCACACACAGACTCTTTGAGCATGTTGACTTCTTGTCCATGATTCATTCCTGCAAATGGCTGTTTATTGTAAATGTTGCGCGTGTCGGAGTGGAGCGGCTGTCACGCGCGCAAGGTCAGCGAGTGGGAAACTACCCCGCGTCCCCCCCCCCGCAACCGCCGCCGCCCCGGGCCGCCTCCCATGACTCCCGGGTCCCGCGGCCCCTGCGCTGTTTGCGGCTGCACGCGCTCCCGAGTCACGCCACCGGGAACAGGTGAGCGCGCGCGGGCCACGGAACTTTGTCATCAAAAATAAGTCAACTTTTTTACGCGTGGATAAAAGACGACCTCTGTTTACGCGTTTATCTCACAACACGTTCTCATCCGAGCGCCACAAACTGCACTGCGGCACCAGCTCGCTATTTTAAGCCTATTTAACACGAAGTGGATACATTTTTAATATGTTTTTTCAACTCGTGTCGCGATAAAACACCAACCAAATACAAAGCTTTTAAATATCTCATTTAGACCACAGGTTACAATAAAAAAACACTTCTTACTTTCATACTTAAACTCAATAAAAGACCCCCGCAGACCCCCGCCGTATGAACCCTGTTACAGAATGATGGATGTCTTACCTCGGCTGAACATGTTGGCTGTGGTTGCGTGACGCGTCTAGTTGGGTCCGTGCTGGAGCCGCATCCTGGGCAGTGTCCGGGGCTGTTCGGATCCCCTCGCGCCGCCGGGTCAAGCCTTGGGAAACGCGCCTGTGGTGCGTCCGGGCCGGTCCAAAGAGGGGGAGAAGGCGAGACGCGCGCGCAAAGCAAGAATCGGGACGAAAAAGGTTCCGGCCGCGTTTGACAAGAAAGATGGTGAAATCGATTGGTACCAAGTTGTCCTCCCGCAGTAGTCAAATAATAGAAGTAGAGAAAGCCCCTAGTTCCGTGGCGTGTCTCCGGCCGCGGTGAACTCTTCTAACACGCGGTGAAGTGGGTGACACACATAGTGGCTCCGGGAGATGCTCGGGTCCGCTCTGTCGGTGCGGTCAGGTGCAGCGCCGGTTGGAGACTGCCGTCTACTGTCTCCTCACAGATCCCCCTCCCACCGCGGGATGTGGCTCATGAAAGCGCCGTCTCTATCTCTCCATCCGCGTCCCTCCCGAGCTCGCACAGTCACACAGAGCCGCTGTGTCCCGTGGCGTGGAGCGGCTGTTTATGGAGCACAGCCAGGTCTTTTCTTCCAAGGGTTTTCGCGTGTGATTGTTTCTGCAATCACACGTGAGGATTTTGAGCCTATATTTTGCATTAGTTGAACAGAAGGATTGACTGAAGCTGTTAGTTCTCCTCCTGCCTGCCACAGAGAACCGTTGGACAGGTTAAAAGGAGCAAAATGTTCATTGAAGTTTGCAAATCTGCAGAGCTCAGTGGTGGTGCATGGGGATTTAACAGTATTGCAAAATGAAGTAAGGTTTAAAGGCAAATGATCCGTTTTTTCACATCTTATCAATTGCACAATGATTTTTACTACTGTTTTAACCCCTTCTTATGAGTACTGCAGGATCAGAATCAGAAAAAGGTTTATTGCTATTGTCAATGAACAGAATTCACAAATATAGGAACTTGTCTAGGTGGTTCGATGCAACACAAAACAATGAACAATGAATAGCTACCAGATATAAAAAAATAAGTTAAAAATAAAGTTAAAAATAGGATTGATATGTACATACATTTACAGTTGTACAGATATACATATGTAGTGCAGAAGTGAACAAACAATGCAGTGAATGATTAAATTATGGTTAAAGTGAAAGTGTTTAGAAAGTGTTCATGAGTCCAACGACAGAGGGATGTGGCTGCAAACACAGAGACTCAACAACACGCATTGGTAGTTGAAGTTATATCCCATATTTGTGTCAAAAAAATACAATTTTATGTCCTGTGCATCACTTATTGACTAAAAAGACCATGTTGCAGAGCTGATAAAAGCTCTAAAGTATCTCTGTGATTTAAATATCTGACCCAAACTGCACTTAGAAGATAAACAAGCTCGTAGGAGATCATGCATAAAGCTTTGTGGGGACAAGTTTCTTCCTATTGTTATATCAAATTTCCACACAATGTAGTGCACAAATGTAGGCCTATACTGAACAAATATTATAATGAATGCTTGGTAGGCGTGGCCCCATGCATCATCTAAGATCACCATGGCCTTCTATGAAATCAGACCTTCTGAAAGATAATAGTCAAGTTAATGTGATACAAACAGACAGATTTTTAACAAATAATACCAATACATTTACTTTTGATTGAGGAAAGATTTAATTGAAATGATGTTTTTTTTACTTCAAATGTTTCTTGCAATTATGTGTTTTTTTTCTACAATTATTGTGCAACCTGAAAAAACAAAAATGATCAATTAATCCTATAATCTTTACATCCCTTACAACACAAAAGAGCAAAAGAAACACCACACAGACTTAGTGGTGTTACATACAATTCGGAGCTGGATGGTCTCCCACAAACAAAATGATGCCTTTCTTGCATTAACATTCTTATGTAACATGCACTAAGCTTCAATTACTGTTTCTTTACCTTCATTTCCGGAGTAAATGTGCTTCATGGCCCTGACTAATTCAAATAATTACTCCACTGTTAATGTATCCTGGCTAAGCTGCTTGTTGTTCCTCTCACATACTCCAAACTGGAGGAGAATCAAACAGTTTATTTTTAGCAGATGTTTTGTTTTGTCCGATGAATTTACAATGAGCTTGTCTTGTCTGGAAATGTATGGGCATGTCAAAACTTCAGTAACTCTAATATTGTTGCAGCTGAAAATGGATTTTATTTAGTGTTAACTCATAGTGAAGGACTTGTTTATTAAGACTGACTCAGACTTATCTACTTAACTAACCCTGAACCCTTAATTAATAAAGTTACAAAGCTTGAACATCCTGACCCTGATACATGACCTGTTGTGTGTCAGTATATGTGTCAGTACATGTGTCATTATATGTGTCAGTATATGTGTCAGCATGTGTTATTATATGTGTCAGTATATGTGTCAGCATGTGTTATTATATGTGTCAGTATATGTGTCAGCATGTGTTATTATATGTGTCAGTATATGTGTCAGCATGTGTTATTATATGTGTCAGTATGTGTGTCAGTATATGTGTCAGTATATGTGTCAGTATGTGTGTCAGCATGTGTGTCAGTATATGTGTCATTATATGTGTCAGTATATGTGTCAGTATATGTGTCAGTATGTGTGTCAGTATGTGTGTCAGTATATGTGTCAGTATATGTGTCAGTATATGTGTCAGTATATGTGTCAGTATGTGTGTCAGTATGTGTGTCAGTATATGTGTCAGTATATGTGTCAGTATGTGTCAGTATGTGTGTCAGTATATGTGTCATTATATGTGTCAGTATATGTGTCAGCATGTTGTTATTATATGTGTCAGTATATGTGTCAGTATGTGTGTCAGTATGTGTGTCAGTATATGTGTCAGTATATATCTCATTTATATGTGTCATTATATGTGTCAATATATGTGTCAGTATATGTGTCAGTATGTGTGTCAGTATATGTGTCAGTATATGTGTCAGTATATGTGTCAGTATGTGTCAGTATGTGTGTCAGTATATGTGTCAGTATATGTGTCAGTATGTGTGTCAGTATATGTGTCATTATATGTGTCAGTATATGTGTCAGTATATGTGTCAGTATATGTGTCAGTATGTGTCAGTATATGTGTCAGTATATGTGTCAGTATGTGTGTCAGTATATGTGTCAGTATATGTGTCAGTATATGTGTCAGTATGTGTGTCAGTATATGTGTCAGTATATGTGTTAGTATATGTGTCAGTATGTGTGTCAGTATATGTGTCAGTATATGTGTCATTATATGTGTCAGTATATGTGTCAGTATGTGTGTCAGTATATGGGTCAGTATATGTGTCAGTATATGTGTCAGTATATGTGTCAGTATGTGTGTCAGTATATGTGTCAGTATATGTGTCATTATATGTGTCAGTATATGTGTCAGTATGTGTGTTAGTATATGTGTCAGTATGTGTGTCAGTATGTGTGTCAGTATGTGTGTCAGTATATGTGTCAGTATGTGTGTCAGTATATGTGTCATTATATGTGTCAGTATGTGTGTCAGTATATGTGTCATTATATGTGTCAGTATATGTGTCAGTATATGTGTCAGTATGTGTGTCAGTATATATGTCAGTATATGTGTCAGTATGTGTGTCAGTATATGTGTCATTATATGTGTCAGTATGTGTCAGTATGTGTGTCAGTATATGTGTCATTATATGTGTCAGTATGTGTCAGTATGTGTCAGTATGTGTGTCAGTATGTGTGTCAGTATATGTGTCAGTATATGTGTCAGTATATGTGTCAGTATGTGTGTCAGTATATGTGTCAGTATATGTGTCAGTATGTGTGTCAGTATATGTGTCAGTATGTGTGTCAGTATATGTGTCAGTATGTGTGTCAGTATGTGTGTCAGTATATGTGTCAGTATATGTGTCAGTATGTGTGTCAGTATATGTGTCAGTATGTGTGTCAGTATGTGTGTCAGTATATGTGTCATTATATGTGTCAGTATGTGTCAGTATGTGTCAGTATGTGTGTCAGCATGTGTGTCAGTATGTGTGTCAGTATGTGTGTCAGTATATGTGTCAGTATGTGTGTCAGTATGTGTGTCAGTATATGTGTCATTATATGTGTCAGTATGTGTCAGTATGTGTGTCAGTATGTGTGTCAGTATATGTGTCAGTATATGTGTCAGTATGTGTGTCAGTATATGTGTCAGTATGTGTGTCAGTATGTGTGTCAGTATATGTGTCAGTATATGTGTCAGTATGTGTCAGTATGTGTCAGTATGTGTGTCAGTATATGTGTCAGTATATGTGTCAGTATGTGTCAGTATGTGTCATTATATGTGTCAGTATGTGTGTCAGTATATGTGTCAGTATGTGTCAGTATGTGTCAGTATGTGTCAGTATGTGTCAGTATGTGTGTCAGTATGTGTGTCAGTATATGTGTCATTATATGTGTCAGTATGTGTCAGTATGTGTGTCAGTATGTGTGTCAGTATATGTGTCAGTATATGTGTCAGTATGTGTGTCAGTATATGTGTCAGTATGTGTGTCAGTATGTGTGTCAGTATATGTGTCAGTATATGTGTCAGTATGTGTGTCAGTATGTGTGTCAGTATATGTGTCAGTATATGTGTCAGTATGTGTGTCAGTATATGTGTCAGTATGTGTGTCAGTATGTGTGTCAGTATATGTGTCATTATATGTGTCAGTATGTGTCAGTATGTGTCAGTATGTGTGTCAGCATGTGTGTCAGTATGTGTGTCAGTATGTGTGTCAGTATATGTGTCAGTATGTGTGTCAGTATGTGTGTCAGTATATGTGTCATTATATGTGTCAGTATGTGTCAGTATGTGTGTCAGTATGTGTGTCAGTATGTGTGTCAGTATATGTGTCAGTATATGTGTCAGTATGTGTGTCAGTATATGTGTCAGTATGTGTGTCAGTATGTGTGTCAGTATATGTGTCAGTATATGTGTCAGTATGTGTGTCAGTATATGTGTCAGTATGTGTGTCAGTATGTGTGTCAGTATATGTGTCAGTATATGTGTCAGTATGTGTGTCAGTATATGTGTCAGTATATGTGTCAGTATGTGTGTCAGTATGTGTGTCAGTATGTGTGTCAGTATATGTGTCAGTATATGTGTCAGTATGTGTCAGTATGTGTCAGTATATGTGTGTGATAAAATGTAAATATATGATTATATTTGTGTGTTAAAAGTTATCTGCATCATTAGCCTGGGGGGAGGGAAAGGCATGTTTTTCTAATAACATGTGTGAAGATGTTGTAGAAGCAGCCGTGAGGAATGTTCCTCCCATCCTGGGGACCAGATGGGTAGAACATTCACCAAGGTTTTTATCTCTAAAGATAATACCAAAGAGTCGTAAAAGACAAGTGCCTTAATGTGAAGCTGACCAATGAGAAATGTGACCCGCCTCCTTTTTATGTGTGATTTTAATAAAATGACTTGTAAGAGGGAGGAACGCTGAGAGTGATTTTGGAAAGTCGTTCAGGTTGCTTACAACATCTTGACTCGGCTAAGCCTTCCTCTCCCTTGCAAGCCACGCAAAAGACTGACGTTTCTGTGTCGTTTAATATTCTAAGTTGAATTATGTCCTCTGACTGTTAAGTAATAGCATTGATTCATGTGTAATTTCTTGACAATGTGTCAGTATATGTGTCAGTATGTGTCATTATATGTGTCAGTATGTGTGTCAGTATATGTGTCAGTATGTGTCAGTATGTGTCAGTATGTGTCAGTATGTGTGTCAGTATGTGTGTCAGTATATGTGTCAGTATGTGTCAGTATGTGTCAGTATGTGTCAGTATGTGTGTCAGTATGTGTGTCAGTATATGTGTCAGTATGTGTCAGTATGTGTCAGTATGTGTGTCAGTATGTGTGTCAGTATATGTGTCAGTATGTGTCAGTATGTGTCAGTATGTGTGTCAGTATGTGTGTCAGTATATGTGTCAGTATATGTGTCAGTATGTGTCAGTATGTGTGTCAGTATGTGTCAGTATGTGTCAGTATGTGTCAGTATGTGTGTCAGTATGTGTGTCAGTATATGTGTCAGTATGTGTCAGTATGTGTCAGTATGTGTCAGTATGTGTGTCAGTATGTGTGTCAGTATATGTGTCAGTATGTGTCAGTATGTGTCAGTATGTGTCAGTATGTGTGTCAGTATGTGTGTCAGTATATGTGTCAGTATGTGTCAGTATGTGTCAGTATGTGTGTCAGTATGTGTGTCAGTATATGTGTCAGTATGTGTCAGTATGTGTCAGTATGTGTGTCAGTATGTGTGTCAGTATATGTGTCAGTATATGTGTCAGTATGTGTCAGTATGTGGCATTATATGTGTCAGTATGTGTGTCAGTATATGTGTCAGTATGTGTCAGTATGTGTCAGTATGTGTGTCAGTATGTGTGTCAGTATATGTGTCAGTATATGTGTCAGTATGTGTCAGTATGTGTGTCAGTATGTGTCAGTATGTGTCATTATATGTGTCAGTATGTGTCAGTATGTGTCAGTATGTGTCAGTATGTGTGTCAGTATGTGTGTCAGTATATGTGTCAGTATGTGTCAGTATGTGTCAGTATGTGTCAGTATGTGTGTCAGTATATGTGTCAGTATATGTGTCAGTATGTGTCAGTATGTGTCAGTATGTGTCAGTATGTGTGTCAGTATGTGTGTCAGTATATGTGTCAGTATGTGTCAGTATGTGTCAGTATGTGTGTCAGTATGTGTGTCAGTATATGTGTCAGTATGTGTCAGTATGTGTCAGTATGTGTGTCAGTATGTGTGTCAGTATATGTGTCAGTATATGTGTCAGTATGTGTCAGTATGTGGCATTATATGTGTCAGTATGTGTGTCAGTATATGTGTCAGTATGTGTCAGTATGTGTCAGTATGTGTGTCAGTATGTGTGTCAGTATATGTGTCAGTATATGTGTCAGTATGTGTCAGTATGTGTGTCAGTATGTGTCAGTATGTGTCATTATATGTGTCAGTATGTGTGTCAGTATATGTGTCAGTATGTGTGTCAGTATGTGTCAGTATGACAGCAGCGAGGCTTTTCTCTGCTTCCGTACGGGGAATGTGCATGCGCACTTCCGATTGAGTATTGGACCAGCTTTATGACATAAAACTTTCTGAATGATAAAGTAAAGCTAATGTGACATAAACAGCCAGAAAAAATACACTTTATGTTTAATTTTTAGGGAGTGTCGATTGAATAAAACTTAATACTTATTTTGCTTCTACAATTGTCACAAATATAATTTGTTTAGTTCTTACAACTGTGATAATTGCAATTATTGCTTTGACACATATTCTTCACTTCCCTAATGCTTAGACAAACATTTGGGCTGATTTTGCCCCTGGAGGTAGTATTAACGTGGGCGTAGCAGAGTTCATGTGGTCACATCTTGCAGTCGGCGCAATTGATGACGGCGCAGGGGGCGGAGTTCTAAAGAGGTGTGATTATGCCAAAATATGAGGTGGAGTAAAGCAACCTGAGGGCGTGGTCCATTCTGTGAATGGCCTGAATCGTAACAAATAAACTTCAAAACTAGTGCACTGGAGTCATGTTAATATCCTCATATGGACAAGATAGTAATAATAAAACGACCTTCATGGGCAGTGGTCCCCAAACCTTTTGACTCAAGGGCCACATTGGGTTCTAAAATTTGGCCGAGGGGCCGGGCCAGGAAAATATGGTGTGCTTGTGTGAACTAATGAATTACTATAAATTACACGCCAGATTTGACCTGTAACTTGTAACAAAGCAACAAATGCAAGGCTCAATGTACAAATTGTTTTCCAAATGCATTAAATAATGATTAATTATCTACTGTCTTCTACTGTCCACAAGAGTCTTTTACTGTCCACAAGAGTCTTCTTCTGTCCACAAGAGTCTTCTTTTGTTGTCCACAAGAGTCTTCTTCTGTCCACAAGAGTCTTCTACTGTCCACAAGAGTCTTCTTCTGTCCACAAGAGTCTTCTTCTGTCCACAAGAGTCTTCTTCAGTGTCAAACACTTGCGCTTCCTGCTTGATTTGCTTGCGGCCCCGGTGGCCGTTTGTGGTGAATTTTATTTTCTGCGCGCTATAGTTTTCTTGTGCGCGCTCTAAGTGCGAGCAGTGCACTAAGTGCGAGCAGTGCACTATGTGCGCGCAGTGCACTATGTGCGAGCAGTGCACTATGTGCGAGCAGTAGTGCGCGCAGTGCACTATGTGCGCGCAGTGCACTATGTGCGAGCAGTGCGCAGGCGCACAGCTTAGAGGGAACAGTGCCATCTTTTGGGGAAATGTGGGCATTACAGGCGAAAGGTAAAATGAACGGCCAGCCACAGTATAGTGAGTTTGAATCCCGACTCCAACATTTGCTGCATGTCCTCTTTTCTCTCTCATCATTCCCCTTCCTTTCTTTCTCATTCTATTTACTGTCTAATCAAATAAAAAATAAAAAAAACATATATACATTTTATTTTTTTATTTTTAATATAACTTGGACAAGCTTGGCGGGCCGGATTGAAAGGCCCAACGGGCCGGATGTGGCCTACGGGCCGTAGTTTAGGGACCACTGTTCATGGGCATAAATAACACAAATGATAAGTTATAGAATTATGAATACAGTCCAATTTTACGTGGTTATGTTTTCCACACTCACAAACATCACAATATCATTAACAGTCAACTCTTAAAGGCAATTCATACTTCAGAAGAAGTAAGAAGTTAGTTCGGCAGGGCTGTACTCAACTAGGCTAAACCATTTGTTGTCAATCTTATACATAAAACACCTTCTTATTCCCAAAACTGTTATTGCTGAACATCTTTTGTGATGAGACGAGCCGCAGCCTTATGCACTCTACACTCTGTACTCGCTCTTTTCCCCCTCTCCTCATTTCACGGGAGAGGCTCCAGGTTCAGGTGAGGTTTTTGCATTAGCTTTCGATATATATTGAGGAATGTTTATGAGTTTTAGACATTTTTCCCAAGCATAAATGACCAATATTAACCTGTGTTGCTTTTATATTCAAGGAGAGAGCGGCGCAGATTTATTTTTTAAAGTTTGGGAACATGTTGAAAAATGGGAAATCCAACACTTCTTTCATTGGCTGTATATGAGGCGTGACACACATCTCCCTCAGGTGGTGCTTTAGAATGGCACAGTTATTAGTCATTGGATCTAACACTATTACCATATATGGACTGGCACCAAGACTCCCGTTAACGATACCTCCGGGGGCAAAATATGGCCCTTGTGTTATTTAGTTACTTCCCCAAGTAACTAAATAAACTCTTTTTCTATTTAAAATGTTCCTAATTCAAAATATTTAGTACAAAGTGTTGGGTTTGGTCAGCAGGCAGCACACAAGGTTTATTTCATGTTGTGGATGAGAAATAGTTATTGTTTGGCCCAGAAGTGACTTTTCTGTCTGAACTCTGATCTTCTGTACTTTTGGAGCCGCTGGTCCTACTGTTAGTTTCTCTCTGGTGTGTGGGGAAAACGTTTTCGTTAAATTGTCCCATTGGACATTGCTGTGAAATGAATGAGTTTTCTGGAAAACGTTGTTATGGTTCATGACTCTGTCGCTGCAAAGAGCCACAGTGACATTACCTTTCAAACAGATCTTTACAGCCCTTTTGTGGTCGAGTGTATTTAGATAAATGGCAGCATTTTTTATTCCTCTCCTCCATAATCTCCCCAATCAAAATTGCCTCTAAAACAATCACTTTTCAAGCCATTCCTATAAATGCCCTCTCTCTCTCTCTGACGTGCGCATAAATTGTGGCTGTAATGTTATGTGTGCAGCTCCCAGCACCACTTCAATCTGTGACTGTTATAATGAATAAAGCACTGTTATAATAGAGTCCAGTGATCATTGCTAGGTGATTTATTTACCATTACATACAGGATAGGCTGGTGGTTACTGCTACATAATGACTTTTAAAGCATACGTGAACATACGTGAGTATAAACCATGAATAATCCAAACCTACTCAATTCAAAACTTTCCCAGGAGCTAAAGTCCTTCAGCTGAGCTCAAGATCTGGAGCTGGGTCCACTAATTATTTTAGTGGGATTATGAGCATTTCTGAATGTATTGTGAGTTAATGGATGTGAATATCTAGTTTACTTGTACCTTTCTGTACAAATAGTTATTTTTGAATGAAACCCTCTGATACTTGGTCAGATCTTTGAGACTAATAGACTAATTAATAGTTTTGACAGCTTTGACACACCCGACCAAGAATGTCTGGATCAAATCAGTCCAGTAGGAAACACTTGTATGTATGTAATGTATAATATGTATAATTCTTTGACTCTTAAAATCAAAGGCACATAAGTGGAAAAGAAGCTTCTTCGTTAGATAGAAAGATAATTTAAGCATAAAGAAGTGTTAAAGTAATTGCAGCCTAACACAAGTACAAACACTGATTGTTTGACAGCAACAGAAATACTTTCCTTTTGTTATGTCTGCTTCATGACACTTATTGGATCAAGTGCGAGTTCATTTAAAGACGCACTGTGTTACTTTTCTGATGGGAGTTGGCCACGTGCCACTATCTTGCATTAATCAATTACAGTTTTTTTTTTTTTATGTCTAAAAGAAACAATTGAAAAACACACATTCTTACTTTCAGCCTCTCCACTGCAACATGCCCGGTGGCTTCATTTGCGTGTCTCCATGGAGATAGATCTTGGCCGGTCAAGCAATAGAAAAGTAAAAAAATAGCAATTTATTTTCATCTAAGAAACAATTTGACTGTGCTTAATGTTTGTACAATACGGCCAAACAAAAAGGCCATAAAACTGCCTTTGCTTCTCTTCTAATATGATGCTGAATTATTTCCTATGAGGTGAATAATATAATTTCTGCTCCGTGTTGCAGCAGAGTCTCTTGTGTCTCTCTCAATTCTCCACTCTCATTAAGCCCTGGGCCCTGTTTGTTTTATAGTGCTCTTGATTTATTCTTTCTTTGAACATCTTAAACAATTGTAAATGAGAGGCTAAGACGTCCCATAAACAAGTCCACAATTGTATAACTTTCTGAGCGCAGCAACGCATTTGTTCTGATTAGGCTGAAGTGAGATGAATAACTGTCCGTTTTACAAGAGGCCCAATAAAATATGTTTTGTGAATGTGATTATGTGCGTATCAAATTAATGATAGCAATATATGACCATGAAAAAAGTTTTGTGTGCGCCAACGTTTCAATGAGGACCCAAAACATTGTCCAATCTTCTTTTTAACGCAAATGTAATGTATGTTTATAAATGTGCAAATTATAAAAAAAGATTAAGACGTTGGCAGACACAGAGATTTAGGGATTTCTTGATGTCTATTGGCTAATAATGAGTGCAGAGTTATAGTCAATTAGTGCAGCACAGCCATTTTAGACAGAGCAGCAGTGTGATACAGAGAGGATTCCCCAATAATTAATCAAAATGTGTTTTAAAAGGAACAGAAATCTTGAAATTATTCACAATGTGTCTCAATAGGAGAACATGCGACATAATATTTATACCTTACAATGAAACATAGCATTGAAAATATACAGTAAATAGTAGTTCTGCGTCCACACTGAAAACTTTGACCGAAAAACACTTGTATTTCTTTATTTAATTTTGAAATAATAACCAGCTAATTGTAATATGTTTAGTCTTGGATCCAAATTCATTTTTAATATGATTATGTTGCGCTTGTTAACTTATTTAAGAAGGTAGATGTTTTGTTTTTGTCCCTTAATCCTGTCCAAAAACTGTTAGTATAGTTTTGGTGAATTGCGATGAAGTAAGTAAATGCTTTTGTTCCCACAATAATGTGAGGCTTTGTTTGTGTCGTACCTCCCTCAATAACAGATCAATAATTGTTCCGGTTCCTGTCTCACTCTGAATGAAGCGAGTAACAGAAGTTGCATAAAAAGCATAAACTGGCTCCTCACTACAACGTCTGGGTCCATCAAATTCACAAGCGGCTCCAATTGCAGATGGAACAGTCATCGTGGCCATAAAGATACATGCGCTTTCATATATTACAGCTGATTGTTTAATTGATTCAATTAAAGTTTAATATCACTCTTGATTTCGCTCAGTGCCTGTCGGTCCAGGGATATAAAGTTATTACGCCGTTTTCATTGCAAAAATCACCAGAAGATGATAGGGATTTGCACTCAGATTAAACAAACTCAAAACAACTCAAAACAAATATATCAACCATAAATATAATATAATGTCAAAGATTTATGGACAACGATTTATACTAAAGATACACTATGTCATCTATTCATTTAGTATTTATTCTATTGGGTGTTTGAAAAAAATACCTTGAAAAACATGTATCTTGCTGTGAGACATCATGTGTCTCTCCACGGATCTGACCTGTGAGTTGGCCTGGTGGTGTCACCTGCTGTTTTCCACATATGGAAGTGTTTAGTGCCAAACTGTGCAAGATTCAAGGCAAAGCAAATGAAGACAAGCAGGTGGTGGACACTCGAGCAGAGAAGTTAGAACGCAATGCATTTAAATGAATGAATATTTGGGAAAGTCACATTTACATGCAAGCTTTAAGTCGACAAACATAATCTTTACAAACAATGATTCACATTGAAAAGGTGACAAACACAGGTGAGCGTTTTATCCGTCTTAAACAAATCATTTGCGATCTTCATAAAAATGTCTTTACACTTTGCGAACACTGCATTGAAAATGATTCATGAGTCAGATAGATCACATATTCACTTTATTCTGTCTCAGTGCAACACTTCAAAGACGGAGGCTCATTATAAAACAAACTGGCCGTCTCATCCGCGCCCGATGCTATTTCGCATGTCCTCCATCTCCGTCAGGTCCAAGTCAAATCTTTTGTTCAAACGCGGTGAGCTTCCTGTTTTTTGAAGTCCGCGGTCGGCCACCATCTGTCCGTCCAGTCGCCGCTGCCAAGTGTTTAATACAATCTACTTACACTGGTGACTTTGGCAAACCACCAGCCATTGTTTGCAAGCTCAGTTCCATGATTAAAATGGTCTGTCCACAAAAACAATGGGAAAGTTTGAGAAAATCCAGGGAGTGATTGTTTGAATTTGTTGGTAGGACTCAAGCAAAAAAGCACTTGAAATTGACTTAAAAATATATATTATGTATATGATATTATAAAGGTAAAGGTTGAACTTATCAAATTACAGTTAAAAATAAAATGGTCTATTGTAACTTTTCTGGTGGATGAGCCTCCACGTTCTTTTCCCCATGGAGAAGTTGTTGCACACTCTGGGATGTTCCACAGTATCTAGCCACGGTTTCACGAGCCCTGGACCCTATTTGTGGCAGTCGCCGACCTTTAACCCTGGAATGTGCTCCCCGTTCGGATTAGAACATCTCCTTTCATTGGTGAGTTAAAAGTCCTCTTAAAGACTCACTTTTTAAATATTACTTTTAATTCCTAACCAAGATTATGGAAAATGTTATGTATTTATGTGTTATTGTTTTCCATGTTATTTCACTATGTCTCTGGTGCTCTCGGTAAAGATCTGTAAAACACTTTGGTGCAATGGCTGTTTGAAATGTGCTATATTAATAACTTGAACTGACTTGTCACTTTAGAGTGGTCACTTTAGAGTGGTCACTTTAGAGTGGTCACTTTAGAGTGGTCACTTTAGAGTGGTCACTTTAGAGTGGTCACTTTAGAGTGGTCATTTTAATGGTGGAAAGCATTTCCATGGCTCTAGGTCCAGAAGCAGGTGTCGCCACCCAAAAATATCAGAAGTTTTCTCAAAATCAAAATCGTTCTGGAATTAGAATGTTTAATCATGAGGCTGATCTCTTTAATTTACAAAAGACACTTAGTTATTCTAAGTTTGTGGAGCTGTGAGACATGAACTACTTCCGGTTTATCAACACAGCTTTTTCTGCCTTTATTTGACTTCTCTGCACATCTACACCACATGTTGTCTCTTTATGTAATATATTGCGTTTGTCTGATGTTAGATGCATTGCTCTGGAAATACATTCATTTTGATCTTGACACAAGCGTCGTTGATGTGTTGATGTGTTGATGTGTTGATGTTAACGTGTGCTTGTTTCGTTTAGTCGGTTCAACAAATAAAGTTACTCATCACTGGAAATAAAGCGGTTTATCACAAGATCAAGTCATTCTTATGTTCTGTTTATGTCTGCTTTTACCTGTCTGGTTTTCACATGAGTCTGTAGTTGATCTTGTCCAATTATCTTGCGTAAAACTGTTCTGGGAGCCAAAGCGAGCCAGCCAGCTTTGGACTACTACCCCAAAGGCTCGGAGCCACTTTCAGACTGATCAACTCCTAAGTGAACCAATTACAGCTTTTCTTTGTGGACAAAAGCAACCACGGACTAATTCTACTTGAAAGAGTAGTTTTCATCCTAAAAAATATATATATTCTGACGTTCATTGTGACATCTTCTACACATTTATATCCAGAGTTACTGTCGTTAAAAGTGATGGTGACTCAGAAGGTTCAGTCGAATACTTCAAGCTGAATGACCATAAAGGTAAACATAAACGTCCTCAAACTTGCTCGTAGTTAGAAAATCTCTTCTCTTTGAGCAAAACTCACCATTTCAAATTATGAATCCAAAACGTTACGCGGAAAGTCACCAAGTCAACTTTATGTGCTTTGGTTTGTTTGGCTTTCTCCCCAAATCACAAAGATGCCCTGTGATTGGTCCAAGCGGTCTTGCCCCCGTTTCTTATTATTTTCCCAGCTTTTTTTTTTCAAAGTATCCATTCAAATCAAATGTAGATAATTTGTGAACGTCCAAATATATTGTGAGAACTGTGCAAATGAACAGCCTGTGGCAAAACTGTATGTCAGAGAAACGACGTACGTGCTCCACTGTTCTTCAACATTCAAGTTTAAGTTCGCTTCAAATGACCGTGTTCCCCATTCTACTCTTTTCTCAACAATATTTCACACACATTTATAATCCTGGCCCCTTGTCCTCTCCATTAAACCGTGCTCTCTCCGCCCTGTCATCTGTATCCTCCTAATTGCACATATTCTTCCTTTGGCCCCTCACCTCCCTCCGCAGTCATCCCTTTTTTAAATTACCTGCTTCCTTTCCTTGTTATCAGCTCTTGCACAGCTAATTTCTGCCTTGACCAGACCAGCTGGGCCTATTTTCAGGAAGTGCTGTGCAAGAACTCACCAAAAGCACAAAAAAACGTACACCGACACTAATAACTCCTCCAACTCCCGCACTTTCCCCCCGGGCCAAATAGGTCACCAACTCAAAATGATAGACAGACAATCAGAGCCGACCGGTTGCGACCTCTCTGTGACCTTTCATTGACCTTTTGACGACCTTCTGACCAGGCGATTAGCATCTTTACGTCCCACTTTGATTAACTTCGAAATCGGTGCGATTTGGGACGACCTTTCCGTGATAAAGGTCCGCTAGCAACACGGCCCCGCCCGATCCGTCACAGCCTTCACTCGTACAGCACGCCGACGCGGATCCGGCAGCGCTGATTTTTGCTTCTGAAAGAGTAACACGATGAGGCGTATTGACCGCGAGCAGTTGTTAACCGCAGCAGATTTGTAGCCGTCTTGCCTTACCGTGCGCGCGTTTGGCAGTCAGTCGGTGCGCCCTTCGATTCCATCTCGCTTCCTGCCAATCGGATACTGCGGTGTTGTTTGGTGTTGTGTGTAGGTCCTCGGAAGGCACATTGTAAAGTTGTTTGCGCGGACAGACAAAGTCACAGTTCAACAGATACTCATTTTTGCTGTAAAGTTTTTGTTTTTTGGGGGGAGGTGTGAGAGGGCATACACCTCTACCAGAATCTTCAATCATTTTTAATCAAGTTCAATCGTAACAATGACAGAAAATTGAGGGGGGATTGAATCTAGATACTGTAGTCAGACATATAGAAAAAAAGTGCATAAACTGAGACAAAACTGGAGCTTTCCTGCAGTTTTAGATGGGTCTTGTTCTAAGTCAGGTCTTATTTAAAGGAGACATAGTATGATTTTTTCAGGTAAGTATTGAACTTGAAGAATACATAATTTAACATTTCCTTCGTTGTGAACTGCAATATCAATCTAAAATGGAAATCCAGCAACTTCCTGTTCAAAACTGCAGAACTGATAAGCCCCGCCTCTTCATAGTGACATAGTGACAGCAGATTGTCATTGATATGGTTTTTCTTTTTGAAAAGTGACTGCATGACATCTTAACATTTGTTTTAAACCTTAGTACCATCATTTCGTTAAACACTTGTTTGGAAGAAAAACAAGAGAATCCAGGGGAAACTCCCCCCAGACACAGGGAGAACATACAAACTCCACACGGACCTGCTCCCAAATCAAAACTCACCACAGTCAAGGAATGAAGATTTAAAAAAACAAAAAAAAAAACAATTGTATTCACGTATTGTTTGCACATGATGGCTGCTAGTGACTCATATTTGATATTAATCACACAAGATTGTTTTCAAAGGTTTGACTTGTGAGTCGGGTAAACAAATTACAGAGAAACAATTGAATGACAGCTTACTTTTCATCCAAGCAGCGTTGTCAGGACTCAGAGATGGAGATAGATGAAAGAATGGCTGAACGAGTGTCTCATGACGGGGCAAGTAAGCAAAGGTATTTAAATGGTTGGAAATTACATTTTGCGCCTGCTTTTTCCAGTGCATAATCCTGTTGTGTCCTTGGGCAAGACACTTTATCCACCTTTCATCCGGTGTCTGAATGGTGAAGGATTGTGTGTTTAAATGGGTATTAATTTGTGTTCCATTGATGTAGCACTGATGTCCACATGTACTGATACATTTACATTCTGAAGACATTTTACTTTTCAAAGTAGCTTTACGACACCATACTTTTACTTCTACTTGAGCAATATTTAGTTGGAAGTAACAGTACTCTCACTTGACGAAAAGTCCACAAGTGACAAGTGACTTTGGATATGATTTGTTTTTGTGACTAGAATCTCTTATTTATTGTTTGTTTGTCCAATTACATTAGCTAAAATCATAAATTACAGTTTAAATACACTTTATGTTGCTCTTAAGTATTACTTTCTGAATATATGTTTTTACTCTTCCTTGTGTAATTATTTGGGGCTCTTTTAACATCTGTAGTCATATTTAGTTACTCTTACTTGAGCACATAGTTATTTATCCTACAAATAACTACTGAAAAGCCTTGTTTGAATAAAAGTTCAAACATATGAGGCCAAACCAGGGCATCGGCTGAAACAATAACATATGGGTGCTTCCTCAGTAGCATGGAGATTATAAAAAGCTACATATGTATATTTTATTTATTTTTATCCTCAAATAACTATTGTAAAAATAAAAAAATACAATAATATGTGTGTATCCAGTTGCATCTTTATCTGTTACAAATTCCCCCACAAACCATTAAACGCTCCCATATCCTGCTGATCATTAAAGCCTCACTTAATATTAAACCTGCCACTCACACCCAGTCCATTATTGTGACTGGATCAATGCCCAACGAATACCAATAAATCCCACAATGCAGCTTTAATTCCTCTGCGGCCCATCTACAGCTGACCTGATGTGACGCTGGAACAATTGGCTGTGTGTAGTGTTGATACATGAAGTAAGCAGGCACTGGATGTTTCCCTCCGAGACCAAATGTAGGAGTTATTTCATCAGTGTAGTCCATATCTTTTCAGTGGCACTATCTCTGTCGTTTTATCTCCGTACATCTTGTTTTATGTGCGCGGGGAAATGAGATACACGCATGATGAAGTGTTGTGTCTTCACGTTCAGGTATTTTGGAATTTGCTTGGGAAAAGCGGCAGGTCTTTAACCTTGAGTGTGAAAACGGCAATGTTTAGACGCTCAAAGGTGAAATGTGCGGAGAATGATCAAGGAACATTTAAACCAGACAAGTGGAAATGCTCATCTCAATTACTGTTTGAAGATTTTAGTATATTTTAAAATGTGTCGGTGGTTTGGGAGATAAAACATCACCATTAGCACAACAATTACTGAGAACATGAACAAAATCTATAATTTTCTTTCATTCTGGTTGTTTAACATGTTACTATTCCTCAAGTATGAGACCAGCTTTATGAAATGTTGCTTTCTGAATGACAAAATGACGTAAATGTGACAAAAACAGCCAGATAAAAAGTACTCAAAAATGCTAAATTTCGGTTATTATTTTTTAAGTTACGATTATATTGTGACCTGATTAATCAAGATTGACCCGTTGATGGGAAATAACAGGACATATCTGATTGTACGTGACAAACTTAAAAAAAAGAACGTAAAAAAACATGAAAAAATCCAATAAATTCATAACCAATGAGCAAAGTCAGATAGAGCTGAAAGAAGGACTGAGGTTGTGTTGAGATATATTTGTTGTGGTCGTACGATGCTTACTACCCATCTTTCATATTATAGTATATATATTCATTCTAAATTCAAAACACATCTTAGTGTAGAGCTTGTTCTGAAATATTTAGACATATTTTGCATTCTTTAGACTCAGACCTTAACCTTCCAGAAGTGTAAAGAATGAATCAGGGACAGGCAGCAGTGTTAAGTCGGAGTTGAAACGGCACACTTGCATTTCCTTTGTTCTGCTGATCCTGTTTTGGGCTGTGAAGGACTGGGCTTTCCTTTTGTGGAGGGAGAATGTCAAGTGGCCTTAGAAAATAAATGTTCAATGTTAAAACTCAAAACAAGCTCAAACTCTTTGAAAATTGGAAGAGACGACGTATGAAAAGTTGACTTTTAGTTCATTCAGGTTACGCAGATTGATCAATAAAGAGGTGGTTTTGGGGCTTTGTCTGTTTTTCGAACTCTAGTAGGACTGGTTTTGTCTGGTACAAGGCCACGTTTGTATCTGCTTAAGTTGGCTTGGTCCCAATTGAATATTTAAGGCCAGGTTTGGTTAATTTAATGAAGAAATGTGTTGCCATTTTATACATAGAATACATATAAATCATCATGCATAATTACTCAATATCATTACAAACAGTATATTATAAAGTGTCCATTAAGTTGTTGACTTAAAAGCCACAAAATGAGATAATAGTCTTCGTTTGCACGTTTAATTATAATACGCAGATCTGGATAATTCACAAACATTTCCCTAATCATTTCTAATTGTATTCAACAGCGAAACAGCCAAAGTGCCAAGCCAAATGCAGCACAGCAAAACAGAAGAAATACTCTAAAGCGCTCGTTCAAATCTATTCGCCGCAGCGTCTGTGAAAACTCCCCTCTGGAGGTTCTTTGTATTTGGACTTTGTGGCCAAATTCAACATTTCCATATGTTCTATAGTGTTTGGCCGCCTAAAGTAAATTACAGGGGAAAAAATGCTAATCTAATCTAATCTGGTGGAAAAGGGAATCCAAAAGCGTCACTCCTATCTTTTCTTTTTGGATAATTGTCTGTTGTCAAATTGTTCTTAAACTGTTACTTAAAGGTAAGATATAGATCCACAGAGATATTACGGTCGGCACGGTAGCGCAGCAGCAGCAGTTAGCGCAGCAGTTAGCGCTCATCGCTTCACAGCCAGAAGGCCCTTGGATCAATTCCCAGGTGGCAAGTCCCAGATGTGGAACTTGCATGTTCTCCCTGTGTCTAGACTCCTCCCCTCCCCTGAAAAAGATGCTATATCTCAATGGGACTTTCCTGAAATAAACATAATAATAATAATAAAATAAATAATTATTTATTTTCTTGGAATGTTCCACAGTTTTGCATTTAACTTATTTATCTCCACGCCACCAGGCCAAGTTACAGGTCAGGTCTGTGGAGAAGTAACTCCCTTCACAGTAAGAATACATGTTATTCAAGGTATTTCGTGAAGGTCGCCTGTAACTGAATAAAATTGTATGCACCTTCACTGTTTGCCAATGTCAACTCCGTGTCTTTTCCTGTTCAGCCGACCCAAAGAAGTGGCTCTTGGGTTCGTCACAAGGATCTGAAGAAGCTTTTGTGATGCACTGGTGATTGCGGTTCTCAGTGTGAAAATAACGAATAATATCATATAAGTCGCTCTGGAGTATAAATCACGTGAAAAACTTAACTACTCTTTGCAGCAGTCCACGATTACTACAGTTACATACAGTCAATTTCATAACCAGAATACTAGCGCACAGCCATATATACCAACAAATCTTTGGAAAATGCTCATACGGTCTTATAAAAACCTTTTCTAACCACATATCTGGTCATATATATATATATATATATATATATATATATACAGTACGATCATGTTCTCGTGGCAAAACCCAAACGCAACACAACATCCAGTCAGGGACACTCTCGTGGAAATGGATAGCATGGATGTGGATTTCATCACGTTCGCACCTTCCATTAATGAAGAATTTGAAGAGGATTAGTGTCAAGTTCTGGTGGTGGCTCAATCCAAGCACCAAAGCGCAAAGGAAGGCAACTGCTACCGGCCACAGACGGTTCATTATCCACTGTGCTGCTGCTGCTGCTGCTGTTGTCATGGCGTTCTCCATGTGTCAAAACGTCGTCCATGCATGGCTTGGATCGGGATATTCCAATTGATTACAGTTACCATGTATGCAGGAGTAACGGGTTATTCCGAATGTTCCAGAAACCGCAATACTGACCGTAACCTGAATATTTACTACCAAAAACAATCACTTATTCATTCCAAGCATCGTAATCACTCACCGCGATAAGTTTAGAAGCGCTTTTCACAACTTTCCGTAGCTAGTTCTGCCATTGCGGTAAAGTTAGCATGCTAACAGCGCACTTGGTGTTAGGTGGAGAATAAAGCGCTGTGTAATTAGATGCAGGGAATAAATCATTTTACAATAAATCTGTACTGGGTCAAGTTACTTTATTACATGAAAAAATCGGGTACATTACATTTTTTGGAAAAGAAATGTGTGAAAATAAGACCTTAGCAAAAACATTGTGTCAAATAAATAAATGTATTCAGATCTTGTTCCATTGTGATGTTTTGCACACAATCCTATTATAGGCTGTACTGTTGTTGAGTGATGCGTGACTGTAGATGCGTGTGCACATATCAGGTTTGACTGTGTGGACAGAGCGCTGAGTGAGCTGGACCTTTCTTTTCAGCTCGTCTCCTCTGTCAGTTTATTGACCCAGAGGCAACAGATCAGTATCTCCTCCAATGTAATCTACACTTTTGGGCTTTTGGAATCAACTAAAAATGCCAAGATGGTATCCCAGTCTAGAGGTTATGTCTTATTTCGTCTACAGAGCGTTGCTGCTCGCGCCTCCAAAGATGATTCCACTTTATGTCATGAACAAACAAAGATGGCCGACCAAAACAAAGTGCTTGTGTAGACTCGAGATAACTTTTTGACCCCGGAATCTGCAGGGCTTCGCTTCCTATATGAGCTCTACATATAAGTTTTTGATATTTTATGAACCTTGTTTATAAAGTCTCGGGTGAAATGCCTCGGCAGATTCAAGCAGGTCAAAGCTCGGGCAAAAACATCTGGACTATTATTACACTATAGATGAGGAAATGGTGGAAAAGTTTGGGAAGAATTTATGATTTTGACAGGTTTTGTTCCATAAATGATGAAGTGCAAGGGAACTGTCTCTTGATGAAGATATATTTCATTTATTCTTCATGAAATTCAACAAATCCTCAAATATTGAATTCACTTTTAAGAGTTAAAAGTTATAAAATGATGTCCACTTAGTATAAATGAACATAGTCAATAGGGAACGTGGCATGGTTCATATGAGGTTTGATGAAACAATAAAAAATAACTTAACCATGTAGTGTGGAATGGGGGTGAGAGCAGGGAGGACATTCAGCAAAGAATCCTGGTTTTAACGGGCTTTTTTTTTTAACAATAAAACACCTGTAGCTGAATATAGATCATGTTGTGGAACATGTCAGACAAAACAATAACATCTCCATGGAGACGGTACGTAGTGCAACCTTTAAGAATATGCTTCATCGCTCTATCCTAATGACATTCCAGTGGCATTTAGGACCCTCAAAATATTAAGTGAAGCTAACTTTATTTCCACCAATCTGATGGTACGCCAGTGTACAGGCTGAATGAATGATTACCAGTGCCTATTCTGATAGAGAAGTATTTGTTTCTTTCAGCTTATAATAAGCCTCATCAATACTCCACATGTACATTATGCTCAACCTAAAGCCATATGTCTATAATGAGAAGAATGTTGAAATCCATGTGGGACTAACTCGTCTTGAGTTTCCATTTTCCATTTAGGTCTGAGCAGTGATGTTTCAAAGTACTTAGAGACGTGTAATGTGGATACTTGGAAGTGTAAAAAGAGCTGATGATGATGAAGACAGATCAACAAATAAAGAAACAGTAACATAATTGAACAGCTCTTCTTGGATATTTTAGTCAGAAAGTCAAAACTAAGACTGTTTGGATCTCATGAGATAAGGATTAGCGAATGCATGGCTTGTATATGACGCAAAGATTTATGTCTAGTCACATTATCAACTTCCACACACTGGCTCATTCTTCATTTTATTTTATTTGCACAATGTTTTGTTGCCAGTTTGATCAAGTGACATGTGAAAAAGTGGAAAAATGGTTAGATAAGGTCACATACTGAAGTCCACCTTGCACAACACACTGTAACCACAATATTAGTCACAATACAACCTCCTGATCATAATAATACTGTGTTTGGGCCCACACTTGACCAAATTCCTCCTGCTAATATCTGTGGTTATGTGAAAATAATCTTGTTTCAGCAGGTTCTTTTTTTCTCATAATAGTACGTGGCATCTGGTACTAAATATTTTTCTCCTACATAAATAATGCTGGACCCTCTGCCCGACACTCATATATTTGATGGACTCGGGCGTTTTGTCAATATTATAAGTATTATTCAGTGAAACCAAGATGGCCGTAGGTCAGTTCAAGTCACGACATTAACTTTGAGATTATTCTTACTTCTTCCTGTCTCTATCGCTCTGCTTTTTTCACAAAATGATGTTTAGGATGAGTCGTTCACAACAACGTACTGCGTAGTTTGTCTCCTACATGTTGTCTTTGCAGATTTTTTACATGTAGTAGAGTTACATTAATTATCCCTCAGTAAGGTGTGTAGTAAAATCTCCTAAATTAAACTGCTACGTGCTCGGCCTTGTAAAGTGTTTTTGCTGTTGGCTAGCACTGATATGACTGAAACTCCACTTTGCCCCTGGAAAGTGTTGAAAGCATACTCACAAGTTCATCCTGGTTAAAAATAAGGATGACAAAAATGTGTTTTATAAAACGGGGAATGAGTTTGGAGTTTACTGCTAACAGTTTGACCAGAATCCGACTTTTGAGTGTTGTGAAGTCGCAGTTTCACATTTTTTCTAATGCCAACTTTGACATGGTGTTGAAATAATTAAATGTGAAATAATTAAATATATCTGATTTCACTATTTTAAAATGCATTTGATAGAGGGGCAGTTTATCACAGTGTTTTGTTACACTATCGAGTGGCTTTTTCATTATTTTCTCACCAAACTGTACAGATTAAAAAAATATTAGAAATAGTTGCATAAGAACGGCATTAATGGTCTTGGCAAGCTGAAAAATATTAGTCAAATGTATTTATTTATTCCAGTTGAACTACAAATGCTGTTTTTGTGGCAGTGTGCAATTTGAGGATTGATCTCTATTTACTGTTTGTGCTGGTCAATACAAATGTTGTGATGTTGTTCGCCCTCTGACCCCACATACATCCTGGGTTCTCTTTGTTGATGCTCTTGTCCAGATAACTGATAAAACATCTTTATAAAACTGTGTTAAATGTCCAAACTTAACCGGTTTATTTTGTGCTCTACAGCGCTGTGTCATGGTTTTAAGACCATTTATGTTGTGCTCCGTGAAGTTAAACTCCCAATTCCTGTGCTGTGCTCCATCTCCAACACTCACAGTCCTGCAACAAGTCATGCGTTCAACGTGGCACATTTTGCAGTCTATGCTTGGGTATATTTATATGTCGGGTCAGTATTTATTCCGCTTCATCTTTTCTTTAGGTGTGACCGGTGCCAGGTCCACACTGGAGACTTGCACGGTCCAGGGCGACGCTTTGCCCTGCTTTGAGCCCACTCTAACGGGTCAGAACCGGGACCTGCCTGGTTTTACCCTAAACATATGGACTGAACTGTTATTGTTGTTTTGTTGTTATGTATGTGTCAGAGAAATGTGAACTGCAACCTAACTTGAATGTCAACTCTATTTTGGTCAACATTTGATCAAATCGATGAGAATGTTGACATTTGTGGCACTTGCCTCTGTTCATATAAAAATAGCGTATCAGTGCACATTATTGGCATTGTTTTAGTTTTAATCATTCTTGTTAGCTAAGTTAAAACGCTGTAACCACTCAATCTACCTCATTTTGTTTAATCTACCGTATTTTCAGGACTATAAATTGCACCTTTTTACAGATTTTTATCCGGGGTGCAACTTATTCTCTGGAGCGACTTACATGTGGTATCATTTGTTATTTTTTGTGTGGTTGAGAGCAACGTTATCAACTGTCAATCTCATGGATGCAATGACGCAAAATTTGGCAGTATCGAGTAACCACGGTGTAAAAACTTGTAGCAATGTAGCAAATCATTAGCCACCCGCCATTAACCACAGTATTCATCCAGGATCGTACGGTTCATTTGAAAAACCTTTAAGTATCTCTCAAAGCGAAGCGTTCACTCCTTTAGCTCCGTGAGTGCGTCTACCTCGTTCGCTTCCCTCTTTAGTCTCAGAGAGATGGCCGCCTCCTCGAGCTGCTTTCATTCATATAAAACGCACTCTTCACTGAAACTTTCCTGCCAGACTCCCTCTCACCGCGTTTGTTGGCAGATTTCACAAATTCACTGTAAGTTCCCGACCGTCACCTGCAAACTGTCTGGAGGTAAATGGCAAAATAAACACGTTCGGCTATGTTAAGTTACTTGCAAATCATCGGTCACTTGGTTTGACCCGCGCAGGCAAAGCACGCGGCTCTGGCCCAAAAACAGTGAGGTTGATTTGTGAAGTCAATGAAGTAATCGCGTGTTGTCGACAGTTTCACCTGCCGCAAGCAATTAAGTTCTCAAATGTACTTGATCTGATTAGGAAGGCAATTCAAGAGAGCAATTTATTTTCATACTCACAGACGGGTTGGATTTATCACAGCGTCTTCTTGTATCAGCCTCATCTAACCGCTTTTTGTGCAGATGATAAAACTAGACAAGAGTTTGCAACAGAAAGACGAATTGAGTGCTGGTTTTGGACTGGTTTTCAAAATAATTTTATTTTGTGTTTTAGCGTTCACTTGCCAATTCAATACGTAATCAATTTGCGTCTGCTTAGTTGCCTTTATTCAGGTTATGAGTGGAAACACAAAGCCAACAAATGAAAAAAGCTCTATTAAAACTGCAAGCGCTCAAAATGAATGTGGATATTATTATGTGCTCCCAGCTTTACTATGACACTATTGAGTATTTACTTTATTGTGTGTAAGACCACGTTTATTGTGTGTAAGACCACGTTTATTGTGTGTAAGACCACGTTTATTGTGTGTAAGACCACGTTTATTGTGTGTAAGACCACGTTTATTGTGTGTAAGACCACGTTTATTGTGTGTAAGACCACGTTTATTGTGTAAAACCATGTTTATTGTGTAAGACCATGTTTATTGTGTAAGACCATGTTTATTGTGTGTAAGACCACGTTTATTGTGTGTAAGACCACGTTTATTGTGTGTAAGACCACGTTTATTGTGTGTAAGACCACGTTTATTGTGTAAAACCATGTTTATTGTGTAAGACCATGTTTATTGTGTAAGACCATGTTTATTGTGTGTAAGACCACGTTTATTGTGTGTAAGACCACGTTTATTGTGTGTAAGACCACGTTTATTGTGTGTAAGACCACGTTTATTGTGTGTAAGACCACGTTTATTGTGTGTAAGACCATGTCTATTGTGTGTAAGACCACATTTATTGTGTGTAAGACCACATTTATTGTGTGTAAGACCACATTTATTGTGTGTAAGATCACATTTATTGTGTGTAAGACCACATTTATTGTGTGTAAGACCACATTTATTGTGTGTAAGACCATGTCTATTGTGTGTAAGACCACGTTTATTGTGTAAAACCATGTTTATTGTGTAAGACCATGTTTATTGTGTAAAACCATGTTTATTGTGTAAGACCATGTTTATTGTGTAAGACCATGTTTATTGTGTGTAAGACCACGTTTATTGTGTGTAAGGCCACATTTATTGTGTAAAACCATGTTTATTGTGTAAGACCATGTTTATTGTGTAAGACCATGTTTATTGTGTGTAAGACCATGTTTATTGTGTGTAAGACCACGTTT
Source organism: Eucyclogobius newberryi (assembly GCF_026437365.1). Classification (NCBI taxonomy): domain Eukaryota; kingdom Metazoa; phylum Chordata; class Actinopteri; order Gobiiformes; family Gobiidae; genus Eucyclogobius; species Eucyclogobius newberryi. The sequence goes on from NW_027315779.1 coordinate 5,880,852, forward strand.
ATTGTGTGTAAGACCACGTTTATTGTGTGTAAGGCCACGTTTATTGTGTGTAAGGCCACGTTTATTGTGTGTAAGACCAGATAAGACCACGTTTATTGTGTGTAAGACCACATTTATTGTGTGTAAGATCACATTTATTGTGTAAAACCATGTTTATTGTGTAAGACCATGTTTATTGTGTAAGACCATGTTTATTGTGTGTAAGACCACGTTTATTGTGTGTAAGGCCACGTTTATTGTGTGTAAGACCACATAAGACCACGTTTATTGTGTGTAAGACCACATTTATTGTATGTAAGACCACATTTATTGTGTGTAAGATCACATTTATTGTATGTAAGACCACGTTTATTGTGTGTAAGACCACATAAGACCACGTTTATTGTGTGTAAGACCACATTTATTGTGTGTAAGATCACATTTATTGTATGTAAGACCACATTTATTGTGTGTAAGATCACATTTATTGTATGTAAGACCACGTTTATTGTGTGTAAGACCATGTTTATTGTGTGTAAGACCATGTTTAAAGAGTTTGCTAAAGAATCACCTTTACAACTTGAGCATTCACAGACAAAGAAGACATTGTTATTTAACTGGTGAATGCAATGTATTGATAACGCTGTCTTTTAATCTAGATCATGTTTTTGCAAACTTGTGCATTTACTACACAAGCCTTAATGTAAATATATTTGATTTAACTCCTATCACCTTTGCTAAGACTAAGCAGCAAACAGAACATAAAAGGCTGAAGTTTCGTCTCTGCTTTCAGTCATTCAGCAAAGATCTAAAATCCCAGGTGTGTAGGTCGTGTCTGGCTCAGGTCCTGTCTGAACGTCTTTGTTGTTGGTGCGTCTAACTGGATCTGATAGGAGTCTGATTACTGAAGAGCCGCTAATAACTGTGGATAATCCTCCTCTGCCCCTTTTCATTTCATCTCTGTCGTTTAGCCTCTGAATTGCTCCAAATCTCTCTCTCTCTCATTCTCTTAGTGCTTGATCTCATCTCCCACTCCCCCCTTCACATCTCAAACACTTATAGTGACGAAATATAAAACTTTTTAAAACTGGATGTGTGTCACGTTCAATGGTCTAGTATAAGGCAGTATGTGAACAAAATGTAAAAAAACATTGTAGGATTTCAATTAATTCTAGCTTTGAATTAAGGTTTGATTTCCCGTTTACAGTGGTCATCATCTCCATGTAAGATCTGTGGAGAGGTTGTGTTGATGTATTTTAGGAGCAATAAATTCCATGACATCTCTGTTTTTTGTCCGCTCGTGTACAACTGCAGCTAAGGTCAACGCAAACCAGAAGTCACAAAATGCTGAGCTCTTGTGAAGGCTAAAAACAACAAGTCATGACTTTTGTTTTGCAAAACTCCGGACACGTGAGCTCCTGCCCTCTGTACCAGTGAGCGGCGCTTCAACAAACGCACCACTTTCCTGTGTCTGTTCAAACGAGGCGTCCTGCTGGGACAGACTCAGACTCAGACAGCTGTAAGTGCGCAGCAGGAGCAGCACAAACCATGACCTAAAAAAACACACAAATGCAGTTCAACCAAGAATGGAAAACTACAGGGGAATAACAAATAATGATGATTTCTTTTTTCCTCATTTATCAACCACGATTTTTTTAATTCAATTTGATTGATTTGATTTTTACATACATAGCTTTGAATAATAAAAGTCATGAACAAATAAGTCAGACATGAACCACAGTTTAAACAAAATAGAAATGCCAATTCTGCTTCATTTTGATTTTATGACCACAGGATTGGCTAACAAAACCCTTAAGTCAATGAATTATTTTTTGTTTGATGACTTGCTTTAACTTTTAAGCCAAAAATGGTATGTTTGCATTGTTTTGTTGTTGTTGTTGTTGTTTTCATTTTGGATGTGTTTATTGCATTGAGAAACCTAGTAAACATATGTCTTTACTTTGAGCGTGCTTGTATCTCTGCAAACCTGACTCTTGGAGGAGCCTTCTCCTGCTTGTTACCATGGAAATATTATTCCTATTATATATATATTCCTTTATCTTTATTATTCCACAGTATTGCATATATTCGATGGAGAATATTCCTAAGTATGATCATAACTTTCTGTTATGTCATGCCGGTTATGTTCTGTCCCACTTACAGAAAATTACATACTGTTGCTTTGAATTTGCATCGTCTTATGGTCGACTTTTATTCATATTGGTTTATACTTTGCAATGAGTGAGTGGAATTTTCCAATGTTTTTTTCCAAATTGCAAAAGAGAGAATATATAACAGTTTGCACACCAGGGCCGACTCTAGACCCACAGCCAATCAAACCTGCCGCAACAGCATTTCCCCATGGCAACAAAGGATTGTACATTCATCTGTGAATGCTAGTATTGGGGCAGCAGTATGGCTCAGTGGTGGTTCGAATCTCACTGGTCAGACCCACTCACCCACAGGTTGGCGGTGCGATGGCAGCTGCCTCAGGAAAATACTGCTGTTGTGTCCTTGGGCAAGAGACTGCCTCGTCTACAATGTGTGTGACTGGGTGTGTGGTCCCTGGTGTACAGCACTTTGACTGCCTTGAAACTAGAAACGCGCTATAAATGAGTTATGAGAAATGGTAAACTTGTTGATACTATGTGAATTATATTCTAAAGTAGAATGTCAATCATCAGATGCAAGAAGAGAACTGCACTGTCTTTTGTTAGTGTATCAGGCTCTACTTGGCATTTTGCCTGATTATTTATTAAGTTTATTGCACATCAATTCAGGTATTCACCGTTTGAGGTCTCAGGACATGTTTATCTTACAATCCCATCGTATCAACACAGAGACAGAAAAAAGGCTTTCAGCAACTTTGCTCCTGTGGAACAAAACACAGAGACTTTTTAAACTAAATCATTTTATGTCTTTTAATGATTTTAAGGCACTGGTCAAGGACTACCCTCAGTGCCGACTAATTTTATATAATTTTATCTCATATTGTATATGTAAATGTCTTTTTATGTATTTGTTAATTTGATTCAATGTTTCATTTGTGTTTTAATATGCTGTGTTTGTTTGTTGTTTATTCTGTGTTGTGTTTTAACAGGGACCCATGAAAAAGAGAACTTTTCTCACTGGGTTGTCCCAGTATAAATTAATAAAATGAATGAAAATGAATGAATGAATGTTTAGTACATGGAATCCGGGTGTATTTCAATAGCTGTGATAAGAAGAACAAATAATGCCAGGCCCCTCACTGAAGGTTATCAGAGCCTCCGCCTGCTCCACACGCCCACATATTCACTACACGTGTTTGGTGGTGATAAGTCACATTTACAGCACATAACACACAGATGCATAAACATACGTGACATCGGAGCAATATGGTGAAATATTCATCATACAGGGTGATAAATATTGTTAACTTTCATTCTATTTATCATTTGGTAATTATTGTTAACCAAATGTAATAACAATTTGATGCTTTCAGTTGTTTTCTAAAAGGTTTTGCAGGTGACTAAAACGCAAAAGAGCTGCTACAGTCTAAAGTCAAATATAAACATTTACAACTCTTGCTAAATATTCTTTTAATATACATCTAAAAAAAGAAAAGTGAAGAGTTGTAGAAAACCCAATAAACAACAGGGACGCTGCAGATGATCTCACGTTTATCACTGACACAGGGTTTGGGATCACACAGTTGCATTCTCAGTACCTTTCTCTCCTTAAATCATATTCTTTTTGAGTCTGTTTGTTTATGAAATTGTTGTGTGGCAGTTGAAGTGTCCTAAATCTTCAACTGTCATTATGAAACAAGCTCAGCGGTGGAGAAACTACTTTCAGTTTCCATTTTCCAGCATAAAGTTAAGATCCATGAACAAAGAATTCTGCCTCTCAGTTGAAACATCGAAGAGCTATTTTTTCTAATTATTATTAAAGAATGTCAGTGCATAGACTCTGTTTCAGTAAAGTCATTTGTGACTTTTTGTGTGTGACTTTTTGTGATTCTTTCTGCCGCTCCTTTTGATTCTTGGGTTGTCATTTTTTTTTTGGGCCAGGAACCCGTCATTCCTTTACAGTCTTAAAGTCTAGCCCTTAAAATATCTGAATATACAGCAAAGGTTTTACTATTTATTACTCCTTTCTCATCTGTATGAAATCGTCTAAAGGAACTGCAAAAGATTTCTACTAACGAAAGCGAGAAGCTCTTTGATAAAAAAAAAAAACAACAACCTTGAGTCTTTGCAGAAAATTACCTTTTGCTTGATCAGGACAAATAAAAAGTACATTCAACGTGTATGATTTGCTAATGATGAATTGTTAGGACTTTCATAATAACAGAGCTGCAAGTGTTCAAAGCTTAAATCACAAGGTACAGACTTTTTTTTAAATTCCTAATACCTTTCAAAGCGGTATTTTAGATTAACAATGACATTCTGTGAATTTTAAACGAGATGTAAAAGAAAAACACAAAGATGATGAAACCTTTACTACCATTGATAGGAACATGTCTGATTGTAGAGTCAGACAAAAACGAGCATTAGAAAAGCGTTACTGGAAGATTGTTTCTTCGGCACTCAGACCCCGGCGGAAAACATGAGCGCTCATAAATGTTCTGGGATGGATGAGCGTTTATGATGTGTCTTTCCCCCCCGGGGCGTAGACACTGGTGGTGGTGGAGACATGCCAGGAGGGTGATGCTGGGGCTCCTTTACACTTACATTATGATGATTTGGCCTAAATTAACCGCATCGGTCGAGAGGAACGCCACATATGTCAAATGAGGCCTAATTACATGCCTTTCCCTGCACAGCCCTGTCCATTCCATTTCTACAGGCATGGGACTGACAAAAAACAGTTAAGTTGTGTCATTTTTAGTACACAAGTTTCAGGAAAAATAACTATACAGAGAAGTGCATGATATTTAGGTTTTACAGGCATTTTTTATCCTTTCAATCCTTGTTCGTCCTCATTTATGTCTTCCTAATTTCTCTCTCTCTCTCTCTCTCTCTCTCTCTCTCTCTCTCTCTCTCTCTCTTTCCCTTCCTCTCTCTTCCTGTCTGTGATTTTCAGTGAGGATATTATAATATTTCTGTTGCTCATAAATCACTTTGACGTGAAGGGCCACTTTACACCTGAGTATATCCTCGCTCTGCTTCCTCTTCACATTTTTTTGTATTCACTTTTCTTTTTTTTTTTCCTTCTCGTTGGCCTTTTTTTTTTTTTTTTTTACCTCGCTCGTCTTATTTGCCGCCCCCGTGGGATTGGCACGCGCACTAACAGCCTGCGCCTCATCATGCCTCACCATATCAACGGCGGTACGGTCCGCTGGGTGCGCTTTTTTAACTTCCACTAATTGGCAAATGCATCATGACAATATACCTGGGAGTCAACACCGCAGCGGCGTGCGACCACAGCCTATTTCTGACACTCAAAACCAGAGCTGTCAGAGGGAAAGAAAGCGTGTGAGGTAATGATACTCTATAGGTGCTCTTTCTGTGAGATGAAAACAGGGCCGTGTTTTTCGGAGCTGCGAGCACCTGAACGGCAGCACCCATTAACCAGCAGGTGTCATGACTGCCAGACTTAAGTCCCCCTGGGAGAAGCGGTGACCCAGGACGACCCGAAAACAAGCCAACGCTGCCTCCGTTTACCTCTCACGACCTCAAAGGAGACAAGTGAGCGTGTGCGTGTTTATTTGAGCGCCGCCGGAGGTACAGTAAAAGTAGCAAATGTATTGATAAGACACAAATTAAGCCTAATATTTTTTAATCATCCCAATTACGAGAGAACACATTTAGCCAGACCAACCGAAATGTGCTGCAACGCGTGTTTGAATGTTTTAGTTGAGATTCAAGGCTTATCAGACAAATGTGAAAACAATTTACCACATCACTGCTGTTTACCGTATTTTCCGGATAATAAGTCGCACCTTTTTTCATAGTTTTGGCCAAGGTGCGACTTATACTTATATACTTATACTCCGGAGCGACTTATATGTGATTTTATTTGTTATTTTCACATTTGCAACAGCATTTCATTCTCCAGTGCAACTTATATATGTTTTTTTCTTTCTTTCTACTTTGCATTTTTTGGCTGGTGCAACTTAAAGTCCAGAAAATACAGTAATATCCTTGTTTGAAAGTTTACTAGTTTCATTTTCATTTCCCATCTGCACGTTTTTTTTTTTTGGCATTTTGTGACATTTTTATAATATGTATACCGAATGTTTGGCCTATAATAGCAATAATTCGTCATCATGTCTACTTACAGAAGTTAGTGTTTTTACATAGTCAGGTAGCAGACTTATTTAAAATTTTTATGTTATGGAATAATTGAATATAATGTTATTAAGTATTATTAAGTATATATAGGTTTTTTACAGCATTGCGGGGGAAGCGTGGTCTCTGATTGGCTGCTTTCCTCCTGCCTTGCTGTGGATCAGTGTTAGGTTAAGGTTAGGCATTGATCTGAAATGGCTATGGTTAGGGAAAATCAGCCAAAGACGTTGACAGTCACAAGCGAACATGTTTGTAGGCGCATTCGACATCGATCGCGGTTCCAGTTTGTCCAGAATGCGCCTTTTGTGTCAGAGACAGATAAATATTGGCTGGACAAATGGGACGGAGCATCTTGTGTGTTTCTACTCGGCAGAGCTTAGTATCTAAAAAGAAATGAACTCCTCTTAAACCGCACACGACACAACCCCTCTTTATTTTATTACCTTTTACACTCACGCCACAGAGACAGGCGCGTCGAGGTGAGGCTCAATGTAAACCTGAAGTGCATGAAAACTGTCTTGCCTTTGTACTCCAGCCCAAAACTCGATTTGTGCTTTATATTTCCCTCGACAATACTTCAAGTGACTGCCATGCAAACATTTACATTTTATTACACCATAAAGAGCAAAATAAAGACTCAAGGTTCTTCTTAGATACTGTCGCCCTTATTTATAGTCATTGTCACAACCTATATTTTTATTTTATTGGTAACACAGTAGAATATCTGGACTGTGTGTTTATAATATAAAACCCTTTTTTAAGCCTGACAACAAAAGGAAATAGGGGTTTCTCTGGGTTGAGAAGAATAACAACAGCAGCTCAAAAATTGAAACGACAAAATTCTCAACTGACAGAGAAGCACTGAAACAACAAGGGCAAGAATTAACTCTCAAGGCAAAGTCAAAATCTCACTTCATGTATTTATTTTATTCACTTTTGGAGAGAACTAAATTTAGGGTTAGCATTACCTGCATGGGCAAGTTTGTTTACTGCTGTGTACACTGTGTAGCAGCGGACAGCTCCAGGATGGTTTCTACAGTTGTTCTAGTGTGATTGAGTATCTGCCAAATATCTGTTTTGTGTTTCAAAACAAACATGAAAATATGTTCTTTTTCTGGTCCAGATCTGCCACCTGCTTGTCTCCATGTAGATGCTTTGCTTGGAGTGCAGTATGACACATATGTTAAACATATGTGTTTTATTGAACTTCTGTGTACACATGGTTGTTGTTCATATGTATATCACATTTTGCCAACAATTAATAACTGTCAATATCTAACTTCAACCGGTTTTTAAAGTTCACTTATTACTGTAGGATTTGTCACACTTCTTGTCATGTTTAACATGTATGCTAGTGTTGACGCAAATCACTAACCGTAACAATCTAAAGAAAACAGTTCTACTATTTGTATTTTCATTATTATTATGTGTATTTGGGAGGGACAATGCAGGTTAATGCACACACATGTTATACATGTTGTAAACACACATGGAATCATTTCCATCTGTTGTCCCTGTCATTCATACACCAGCATACAGTTGAAGTGTCTTGCCCAAGGACACAACGACAGTCTGCTCTACTGCCCCCCTGTGGCACCTGGCATTCCAGTGATCTCCCGTTCAACTACACCTGGTGATGTTTTGTAACGAGGCTCTGGCGTTGCTCACGTGTGGTCATATTGTCATCTGCCAACACTGCTCTGGTTTGTAATAGTGTGAGCTTCCAACTCCCAACGAGAGCTTACTCAGGGAATGGAACCAGCTAATGGAGCGCAGCGTTAGGTTTAAGATAAGATAAGATATTCCTTTATTGTCCCACATGGGGAAATTTCATTGGTGCAACGCAGGTAGATACAGAGGTAGATACAGAAGAACAGATCACTTATAGGAAGTCTGAAAAACACTTTCAGTAGAAGATCTCCTATAAATAAATAAAAACTCCCATAGACAAATAAATAAATAAATAAATAAATAAATACATAAATACATAAATACCATTGCATGTGATCACGACAGTAATTGCACATGAATATGTGTCACGACAGCACATAGACTGCACAAACACTGAAAGAATTACCCTCTTTACTAACTCTATGGCATTGCAAAGAGGGACCCCAGCCGCTGCTATACATTTACTACAACCAACTACAAGTAATTTTTCTTTAAATAAAAGTTGAACCACTTTGACGGTTCGCCGCACACGTCTTGTATCGCTCTCTCTTTTTCACGGTTTCTAATTGCAGGCCAGTTTTCACCATCTAAAGACCGTTTTGTTCTTTGAGCTTTGTAGAATACGTACATGCAGAGTTGGGTACTTCTGGTGTCCATCTTACACTTGTGCGCACTCGTCTTATAACCACTGAAGTTATGAATTTGTATCTTGTGGACCATTTCAGTAGAAGCTTTCTTTCCTCAGTTTCTATCCTCTTTCTCCCTCTGCTCACGTCTCCTCTGGGACTCATTAAGATCCCCATTTACTCCAGGCTGCAGAAGTAACTGAGGACCTTTTAGTTGTAGAGAAAAACATGTGCTTTTACAGTGGCTCTGAGCGGGACACCATGAGCTTCACTTTGTATCAGTCCATCTCCATCTCCAACAGCAACAGCGCTGTGTCAGGGATTTCAAGTCAAATCATCTCTTGTTCACTATCGGGCATGTTTACTTGCTGACATAGAGGTAATTATAGTCTGTTACATTTTCCAGAGAAGCAAAAACACAAACAATTGTATCAGTAGAAAAGAATAAGGTTAAAGTCCTCACGTCTACACAACCAATCTATTAGTACTATGTCTACTACTATATTTATTTTTTTAAGTTGCTTTTCTCTATAAAAGTTGCACAACATTTGTATTCTTCCTATTTTGTATGAATTTAATCTGTGAACTGATGTTTTCTCTAAAATAATTATTACTTTACAATTGTAAACTGTAATAGAACGTATTTTCTGATGTTGGCACTGTTTCTTACATTTTTCTGTAGGAAAATATCTTCATTCTCATCCACATTTATTGGGTTGGGTTGGCTATGCTCATCAAAATGCTGTATTCTGGTTTAGATTAGTTGATTTGATTTTATAATGATTATTTACACATTTATTAGTTTGTGTTTTTCCTGCATTTTTAAAGCACTTGGAATGACTAATGAGTAAGTAATGACTAATACATTTGCCTTGCCTAAATGATTGTTTTTACGACACAGGCAGCATATTCTGATATTTAAACTGATATCAGAGTTGAAATGTGGACTTGTGCAACATCAAACAAACAGAGCAGAGCCAAAGGGAATTGCAAGCGTTTCAGAGAGAAGGATTTCCCATGTCCGTTTCCCATGTTTTGGATTCACAAATGTTGAAATATTCACAGTGATTTCTGGTGGCAAAGGCCTTTATCCTCTGCCTCAGACTTGTATCAGCTCCTCTCTGATGTGTTTTAATGAAAGACTGGGCCGCTCTGTGATCAAGTTGTGCTGTCTTTGCATCAGCCGCTGGACGCTGAACCCAACACGCCAGAAGTCTGCTCCTTTTACTAACACGGTACATCTCACAAATGAGCATGAGATGAGAGATAAATGTGTACAATATGAGCACAAAGTCATGTTATTCATTATTATTCTATGAACACAATATGTTAATAAAAGGTGCCTGTCATTCAATAAATGTGAGATGGAGCTCTGTTTTTGGGGTCAATGTTCATTGTGTGTACATTTTCTTTGCACCAGTGGAATAATAATGTTTTATTATTTAGTTGTCTGATAAGATTTGAAAATAACTTCAGTGACTCTTAGTTTGTGTTCATGTGATATCACAAAGCATTTAGTTTAAAGGCGAGGCACTGGAGACAGGTCAGAATTTATGGTATAATTATTTATGATTTATTATGATTTGATTTGATTTATTTTGATTTGATTTATGTGATTTATGTGATTTATGTGATTTATGTGATTTTATTTATTTTAACTATTTTAACTATTTTAACAATTTTATTTATTTTATCTATACAGAAAAAAGTACTGACAAAATGTCTTAGATACGCAATATGGAGTTAAATCATACAAAGCAAGAGCACTTGTGGCTGATCTTTAACAATTCATTAAAAGGCACGTGTCTTTTTCCACTGCAGGAGCAAAGTTGCTGAAGGCATTCTGTCTTGACTCGGTGCAACTGTAATATAAAGATGTCCTGAGATCTCAAGTGGTGAATACCTGATCTGACACACAACATATGTTATCCATCCATTTTCTACCACTTGTTCCCTTTCGGGGTCGCGGGTGAGTGGAGCCTAGCCCAGTGACTTCGGGCCTTAGGCGGGGTACACCCTGGACAGTGGCCAACTTGTCACAGGGACATAGACATTACAGACAGTTCACGCTCACATTCATTCACTCAGGGCCAATTTAGAGTCACCAATTTTGCCTAACACATGCATGTCTTTGGACGGTGGGAGAAGCCGGAGAACCCGGAGAGAACCCACGATAACACAGGGAGAACATGCAGACTCCACCCAGAGAGATCATGTGATGTTGGTCTGGTCCGGGAATCGAACCCACGATACCCTTCTTGGGAGGCAAGAGCACTAACCGCCTTTGCCACCGTGCACCCCATATGTTTAATATATGTTAAATAATCAGTCAAAATGTAAACATGAGCCGTACGAACAAACAAAAGGCAGTGCTGTTCTCTCCTTGCATCCAGTGATTGCCATCTTTATTTTAGAGCAGTGTTCTCAACCTTTCACAGTCGCGAGTGATAGCGTAGTGTTAAAGTAGTGTTAAAGTAGTGTTAAAGTAGTGATAAAGTAGTGTTAAAGTAGTGTTAAAGTAGTGATAAAGTAGTGATAAAGTAGTGATAAAGTAGTGTTAAAGTAGTGTTAAAGTAGTGATAAAGTAGTGTTAAAGTAGTGTTAAAGTAGTGATAAAGTAGTGATAAAGTAGTGTTAAAGTAGTGTTAAAGTAGTGATAAAGTAGTGTTAAAGTAGTGATAAAGTAGTGATAGCGTAGTGTTAAAGTAGTGTTAAAGTAGTGTTAAAGTAGTGATAAAGTAGTGATAAAGTAGTGTTAAAGTAGTGTTAAAGTAGTGATAAAGTAGTGTTAAAGTGGTGTTAAAGTAGTGATAAAGTAGTGTTAAAGTGGTGTTAAAGTAGTGATAAAGTAGTGTTAAAGTAGTGTTAAAGTAGTGATAAAGTAGTGATAAAGTAGTGTTAAAGTAGTGTTAAAGTAGTGTTAAAGTAGTGTTAAAGTGGTGTTAAAGTAGTGATAAAGTAGTGTTAAAGTAGTGTTAAAGTAGTGATAAAGTAGTGTTAAAGTAGTGTTAAAGTAGTGATAAAGTAGTGTTAAAGTAGTGTTAAAGTAGTGTTAAGGTAAGGAAAGTAGTGCTGAAGTAGTGCTGAAGTAGTGCTGAAGTAGCCTTATTTCTATTGATTGATTTTATTTTCCAGGCACAGGCCTAGATAACAAGCAAGAATCTACTTTTACCACTGCGCCTTATTTAAAACTGACATCCTCTGGGGATTAATATCACTGTAATTACTGGGCTAATCCATGAACCAAACTTCAACATCTTCTCTGTCTACAAAAATACACAAAGGGAAATCCGTTTTTTCCCAGTAACTTCACATTCATGCATCAATTCAGCCGTTATTCAACCCCAAAGACATGTTGGATATTTGCAAAATAGTGAATTGCCTGTGGAGTTAAATTTGTGGATTTTTAGCTTCCTTTTATAGATAATATTTTGAAGAATGATCTCAATTCAAAAGATAATATATTTTGTTGTTTTTCATCACTCTGAAACCCCTGATCTGAAATTAGCAAGAAATGATGATCTCCGACATCAGCTCAATCACCTCCAACACACTGGGAGCCCGGTCCTGAAGGCTGAAGTACACAGCCTCTTCCGCGGTCCATCCTGAAGGTTGTGTAATACATGTTAAAGACGGAGACGGTTCCTCACAGAAAGTCCACGCGCTGGAGATGATTTCATTTGCCGCAGTAAATCCGTCATCGGTCACACATCAGATAACACTGATAGGATTTTAATGAAAAGTTGAGAGTGACGCAGTGTGATTCATGCTCCAGTTTGAGCTCCAGCAGCCAGTTCTGCACAAGAATATGAATATGATGTTTCTAATCACTTTAATTTAAAACAAAAAGGTGCTTCAAAGGGACAGAGTTTTAGATTTGAGTGTGAGATGAAGCTGTAATGAAAAAGTAACTTCTTGATTTCTTTCTTTCTGTTGTGGGTTACAGTGTTGGAGTAATCTTTAGTTTGAAGTAACTATATTCTTCTTTGTTTATCACAATTGTCCCATGATGAGTAAGTCTATGACAAAAGTTTGATGTGAACGCAGAGGGAACAATTGTGCTTTTTACACCTCATCCAGTAGGATTTTTTTTTGTGATTATTTCGGTCTATTCTGCGAAAAAAATTGCAATATTATAATGTTTGGTGCAGTTAACTCAGGAGTCAGATTTTAAATACAATGTAGGTCCAAACTGTTACTCGGTACTCCAGTAGTCGTTTCTAAAAATACACGTTTTCTCTCACTGGAGTAGTTATTTGGGCCTGTAGTACTTCTACATGTGTAATATTATCTTAAAGGTGCCATAACATGCTTTTTTTCACATTTCGTAGTCTATCCTAAGTGTATAATTGATAATAATAAGTGTTGTGCAACACCCATAACATAATAGTTAAGAAATATCACCCAGACCTTGGACCCCCTCACCAACCCGGAAATGCAGACGGCTTGGTTTGATATTCGCCCCCACCCTTGTGAAGAGCGATCTGGCTCCCCCGCCCACCCGTGACGTAGCCCCACAGCTGTCTGCTCCGCGCTGCGCCGCTCCTGCCGCGCGAGTGAGTGAGAAACGATAGAACTTCAGATCAACACTACTTTGAGACTAAATAAATCTGGTGTTTATTCTACAGCGTGCGCAGAACAGATATATCTATAGATCTATATATATATATATATATATATATATATATATATATATATATATATATATATACATATATAAAAGTCTTATGTCCATCGCGCTCTTATTTCCTGGTTTTTCGGTATTGGATAGAACTTCTCTCCGTTTATTCTCCCGGTTGCTGCATCAAGTGTCACATAAACCTTCACCATTGTGATAATAGTAAAGAGTGCGATATCATTAATCAAGTTTTGAGCCTCTTTGAGCCGTGTTTCCTCGTAAATCGAAGCAGAAAAACTCCGGGGCTTGTATTGGGAGACGAGCCTGCAGCAGCGCGGAGCCGGGGGGAAGGGGGCGGGGGGCGGCAGGCAGGAGGGGGAGAGGCAGGTGGAGAGGGGGAGGGGGAAGGGGGATGATGACGCGTGCCTGTGGGTATGACGCGGTCTTGTGAACACCCCCCGTCAGTTTGGAGATTCGAGGAAAGGAGATAGTCTGTAATATAGCTAAACACTGCGGGAATCAATCAAAAAAACACTCTGGGTACATATATGAAGCACAAATAGCAATGTGAGAAGGTTAAAAGCTCTGAAAAGTCGATTTTGCATGTTATGGGACCTTTAAAGTAACTACCCACCTCTGCCTTTTGTTGCTCTTTATGCTAGAATATACAAAATATCCTTTAGAATATTCAGAATATACAGAATATCCTTTAGAATATACAGAATATCCTTTAAAATATACAGAATATCCTTTAGAATATACAGAAAATACAGAATATCCTTTATGTTTTATGCATTGCTCATCCTAATAATCTTATTTAATTTTAGTTTATTTTCAAAGGTTAGTGTGTGAACAAAATATTATTATTATTAGGCCCGAGCGCCACAAGCTGGCGAGAGGCCTATTAATCTCGTAAGGCCGTGCAAAGCACGGCTGCGAAAGTGCGCACGTAGTGCGTACGAAATCGAGCGCGAAGCGCTCGCCCACTTCCAAACACTCACTAACGCACTCCTCCACTCATGCACGCAGACTAATTAGTAGTAGGAAAATGGAACTTTACCGTTGTAAACGGGCGAAGCCCGTGCAAAAGTACGCACTAAACGAGCACTTTAAAGTACGCACTAAACGAGCACTTTAAATTGGGATGACGACCCCATATAAAGCACTCATTTGCGCTAAGTAGCTCACAAATACGTTCCCCATCTCTTGCATGTTCCGTGCATACAAGCATGTAATGCAAAAATTGAACATTATTACTGTATAGAGGGCCAAAAACACAAAGTGGGCGGAGCCCACTCAAAATTAACGAAAGTACCCGTCAGTGACCAGGGACCCACACCATGAGGTAGGAAAGCGCGAGCGCTTTCCGAAAATGTATAGTTTATGATATTTTAAAAATGGGAAACATTGTTTTCGCATCGGAATATTTAGGCCCGAGCCCCAGCAGGGCGGAGGGCCTATTGCTCCTAACTGTCTGACCTGTTTGGTACCCCGTCTGTCTGGTATCCCGTCGCCCCTGGCAAGTACAGTGAACTAGCCCATGCCGAAGGCATGGATCATGCATACTTACTCCTGCTATGACAGAAAAAGTCAACAATGAGTGAATGGGCGTAGCCCATTCACTCATTGTTGACAACAGCAGCGCGAAGCGCTGCATTCCTCCAAAAACCCTCCTGGCATCGTCCCGTACGCGAGAGTCCATGCCGCAGGCATGGGCCATGCTTGTATCTGCTCAAATCAATGGAAGTCTGTGGGGAGTGGGCGGGGCATCCCGACGGAATAGGGAGTGACGAGCGCGTAAGCGCTCGTAATGATGATTCCACCCCATGGCGGCATCGGGAAGGCTTAGAGCTTTCAAACGATGTATAATTTGTTGTTATAGTGGAAACGGCTATATTGTTTTTGCTAAAAATATTATTATTAGGCCCGAGCCCCAGCAGGGCGGAGGGCCTATTGCTCCCGCAACGCTGCCGAAGGCAGCGTTGCAACTGTCTGCGCCCGCATGTTTGGTGCCCCGTCGCCCCTGGCAAGTACAGTGAACTAGCCCATGCCGAAGGCATGGATCATGCATACTTACTCCTGCTATGACAGAAATAGTCAACAATTTGTGAATGGGCGTAGCCCATTCACAAATTGTTGACAACAGCAGCGCGAAGCGCTGCATTCCTCCAAAAACCCTCCTGGCATCGTCCTGTACGCGAGAATCTATGCCGCAGGCATGGGCCATGCTTGTATCTGCTCAAATCAATGGAAGTCTATGGGGAGTGGGCGGGGCATCCCGACGGAATGGGGAGTGACGAGCGCGTAAGCGCTCGTAATGATGATTCCACCCCATGGCGGCATGGGGAAGGCTTAGAGCTTTCAAACGATGTATAATTTGTTGTTATAGTGGAAACGGCTATATTGTTTTTGCTAAAAATATTATTATTTTTATTTTTCTTGTTCTTCTGCTTTTTGAGCTCTAATTTGACCCCCTGAACATGCTCAAAAACTCACCAAACTTTGCCCAAAATTCAGAATCGGCGAAAAATTTGATTTTTTCTGGGCCATTTTTTTTCGTTAAAAAATGGCGCGACAGCGCCACCGACAAAAGTCAAAATACATTGCGCCTATGGGAGACGCCCCGAGGTCAACTTTGTCGTAAAGCTACGAAATTCGGGACACGCATTCCTCTCGTGAGGACAAAAAAAAAATATTATTGTGGCCACGCCCCCAGACTTACCCTATGGCCGCCATCTTCCTTTGAAAATGAAAACAAGCTGAGTTAGCCATTTTGTTTACGTCAAACTTTGACGAACTCCTCCTAGGGCGTTTTGCCCACCGACTTCAAAATCGGCGTACGTCCTCTGGACAAGTGGGACATCTAAAGTTATCCAATTTTTTGAGATACCTTTTACGGTCTGTGTGCGGCGCAGCCGCAAAGTTGGACAACTTATTTTGGAATATTGCAGATCTAAAAATTGCTCCCATTTGATCAAAACCAGTCCGATTAGGACCAAATTTGAATCAGTTGTTAAACTTTCTAGTTTGGACCAGTTTAGGCTGACAAAATTGAAATGGGCGCGATAGCGCCCCCTACAGAGTGACCTTTAAATTAACATTGAAGGTCAAAAATTAGTTTTACCAAAATTGTCTAAACTTTACCCAAAATTCTACTTTGCCGTCCCAATCACAAAAGCCAATCACAAAAATGCCTAATTTTTTACGGCGTAGTCGTAGCGATGACAGAAACCTCCCATGTTATCCCTATGGGAAAACCACAAAATCTCTCAAATTACCACATTTTTATGTTTTACACTTTAACGAAGTCCTCCTAGTGCGTTTTGCCCACCAACCTCAAAATTGGTGTACGTCCTCTAGACAAGTGGGGCATCTAAAGTTATCAAAATTTTAAGGATAACTTTTACGGTCTCTGTGCGACGGAGCCGCAAACGTTTCCCAGAATTCTGACTATTTGGCCTTCAGAGTGGTCTATAAACAATAGAGTTTTTCCAAATGACATGATATTTTGAACAAAATTCTAATTTGCCATCCTGATCATAAAAGTATGAGAGCCAAAGTCATATTTTGTACGGCGTAACCGTAGCGTTGACAGAAACATCCCATGTTATCCTTATGGGAAAATCGTAGAATCGCTCAAATCACCACATTTTTACGCTTCACACTTTAATGAACTCCTCCTAGGGCGATTGTCCGATCAAGTTCATATTTGGAGAATATCATCTACACAAGCGGGGCATCAAAACTTATCCATATTTTGATTCTAAGTGCTACGGTCTCTGTGTGGCGGACCCGCAAATATATGTCAGAAATGGGAAAACAGCGAAATCTCTAAAATCACCACATTTTTACGCTTCACACTTTAACGAACTCCTCCTAGGGCGATTGCCCGATCAAGCTCATATTTGGGGAAAATCATCTACACAAACGGGGCATCAAAAGTTAGTCATATTTTGATTTTAAGTGGTACGGTCTCTGTGCCGTGGAGCTGCAAATATACTGTCACAAATGGGAAAAACGCCAAATCCTTGAAATGTTCACATTTACGCTTCACACTTTAACAAACTCCTCCGTGAGCAATAGCTCGATCAAGCTTTACTTTGGGAAATATCATCTACACAAGCGCGGCATCAAAAGTTATCCATATTTTTATTCCAAGTGCTACGGTCTCTGTGCGGCGGAGCAGCAAATTTGACTGACACTTGTGTTGATTTGCACTGGATTGGCCATGTCCAATGTGTCCCCGTCTGACAAGTTCTTTTTTAATTCAACACAATAAGGGCGCCATCTTTATCAAGTCGAAAGCGCAGAGTCGGAAGGCCGGCGGCCCGCGAGGGCCGTTGGATGCCGCTTGCGGCTTTAATTAGGCCCGAGCGCCACAAGCTGGCGAGAGGCCTATTAATCTCGTAAGGCCGTGCGAAGCACGGCTGCGAAAGTGCGCACGTAGTGCGCACGAAATCGAGCGCGAAGCTCTCGCCCACTTCCAAACACTCACTAACGCACTCCTCCACTCATGCACGCCCCGTGCATACTAATTAGTTGTAGGAAAATGGAACATTACCGTTGTAAACGGGCGAAGCCCGTGCAAAAGTTCGCACTAAACGAGCACTTTACATTGGGATGACGACCGCGAAGCGGTCGTCATCCCCATATAAAGCACTCATTTGCGCTAAGTAGCTCACGAATACGTTCCCCATCTCTTGCATGTTCCGTGCATATAAGCATGTAATGCAAAAATTGAACATTATTACTGTATAGAGGGCCAAAAACACAAAGTGGGCGGAGCCCACTCAAAATTATCGAAAGTACCCGTCAGTGACCAGGGACCCACACCATGAGGTAGGAAAGCGCGTGCGCTTTCCGAAAATGTATAGTTTATGATATTTGAAAAATGGGAAACATTGTTTTCGCATCGGAATATTATTCTTTCTTTCTTTCTTTCTTTCTTTCTTCTTCTCGGGACCAACCCCCCTATTTTTCACCCAGTGAACATTGACGAAAAGTCACAAAAATTTGCACGCCTCTAAAAATCGTGCCTCTCTACATTCTGGCTATTTCCCTTTTCTAAAATAAAAAAAATTGGCGCGTCAGCGCCACCAAATGTACCAAAAATGCATTGAGAGATGGGAAATGACCCAAAAAAAATATGATCGTAGAATCATGAAATTTGGCGCAGAGGTAGATGGTGACAAGAGAAGTAAAAAATATTATTACGGCAACGCCGTCCGCCCAACCAAATGTCGGCCATATTGCTTCAAAAATGGCTAAACATGACTTCGGAGTTTTTCCAAACGTCGTACTTTTACGAACTCCTCCAAGGGCGTTGGCCCTAAAAAGCTGAAATTTGGTGAAAATGCTACTGAGGAGTGGGACATGAAAAGTTATCCAAATTACATTGATACCTCTCACGGTCTCTGTGCGGCGAAGCCGCAAACTGTAGCTAGAATTTCAGAAATCTCCCATATTTAAAATTTCTGCCGTTTGCGCAGATAAAGTCCGAATTGCGTCAAATTAGAATCAGTTGTTAAACTCTTTACCCTAAACCTACTTGAAGTGAAATAAATTCATTTGGCGCCACAGCGCCCCCTACAGATTTTATATGGAGGTTAAATGTTTAGTTATGTTTAGCGTAATAAAAGGACAATTGGGGCGCGTTAGCGCCCCCTCCTCTTGCGGCGTGGCGGCGGTGTGGCGGCGGCGTGGCGAGGGCCGATCATTGCCGCTTGCGGCTATATTTATTATTATTAGGCCCGAGCCCCAGCAGGGGGAGGGCCTATTGCTCCCGCAACGCTGCCGAAGGCAGCGTTGCAACTGTCTGACCAAACATGCGGGCGCAGCCCGCATGTTTGGTACCCCGTCGCCCCTGGCAAGTACAGTGAACTAGCCCATGCCGAAGGCATGGATCATGCATACTTACTCCTGCTATGACAGAAATAGTCAACAATTAGTGAATGGGCGTAGCCCATTCACTAATTGTTGACAACAGCAGCGCGAAGCGCTGCATTCCTCCAAAAACCCTCCTGGCATCGTCCCGTATGCGAGAATCCATGCCGCAGGCATGGGCCATGCTTGTATCTGCTCAAATCAATGGAAGTCTATGGGGAGTGGGCGGGGCATCCCGACGGAATAGGGAGTGACGAGCGCGTAAGCGCTCGTAATGATAATTCCACCCCATGGCGGCATCGGGAAGGCTTAGAGCTTTCAAACGATGTATCATTTGTTGTTATAGTAAAAACGGCTATATTGTTTTTGCTAAAAATATTATTATTATTATTTTTCTTGTTCTTCTTCAGCGCTTTGATCTCTAATTTGACCCCCTGAACATGCTCAAAAACTCACCAAACTTTGCCCAAAATTCAGAATCGGTGAAAAATGTTATTTTTTCTGGGCCATTTTTTTTTTCGTTAAAAAATGGCGCGACAGCGCCACCGACAAAAGTCAAAATACATTGCGCCTATGGGAGACGCCCCGAGGTCAACTTTGGCGTAAAGCTACGAAATTCGGGACACGCATTCCTCTCGTGAGGATAAACAAAAAAAATCATTGTGGCCACGCCCCCAAACTTACCCTATGGCCGCCATCTTCCTTTGAAAATGAAAACAAGCTGAGTTAGCCATTTTGTTTACGTCAAACTTTGACGAACTCCTCCTAGGGCGTTTTGCCCACCGACTTCAAAATCGGCGTACGTCCTCTGGACAAGTGGGGCATCTAAAGTTATTCAATTTTTTGAGATACCTTTTACGGTCTGTGTGCGGCGCAGCCGCAAAGTTGGACAACTTATTTTGGAATATTGCAGGTCTAAAAATTGCTCCCATTTGATCAAAACCAGTCCGATTAGGACCAAATTTGAATCAGTTGTTAAACTTTCTAGTTTGGACCAGTTTAGGCTGACAAAATTGAAATGGCAGTGATAGCGCCCCCTACAGAGTGACCTTTAAATTAACATTGAAGGTCAAAAATTAGTTTTACCAAAATTGTCTAAACTTTACCCAAAATTCTATTTTGCCGTCCCGATCACAAAAGCCAATCACAAAAATGCCTAAATTTTTACGCCGTAGTCGTAGCGATGACAGAAACCACAAAATCTCTCAAATTACCACATTTTTATGTTTTACACTTTAACGAAGTCCTCCTAGTGCGTTTTGCCCACCAACCTCAAAATCGGTGTACGTCCTCTAGACAAGTGGTGTATCTAAAGTTATCCAAATTTTAAGGATAACTTTTACGGTCTCTGTGCGACGGAGCCGCAAACGTTTCCCAGAATTCTGACTATTTGGCCTTCAGAGTGGCCTATAAACAATAGAGTTTTTCCAAATGACATGATATTTTGAACAAAATTCTAATTTGCCATCCTGATCATAAAAGTATGAGAGCCAAAGTCATATTTTGTACGGCGTAACCGTAGCGTTGACAGAAACATCCCATGTTATCCTTATGGGAAAATCGTAGAATCGCTCAAATCACCACATTTTTACGCTTCACACTTTAATGAACTCCTCCTAGGGCGATTGTCCGATCAAGTTCATATTTGGAGAATATCATCTACACAAGCGGGGCATCAAAAGTTACCCATATTTTGATTCTAAGTGCTACGGTCTCTGTGTGGCGGACCCGCAAATATATGTCAGAAATGGGAAAACAGCGAAATCTCTAAAATCACCACATTTTTACGCTTCACACTTTAACGAACTCCTCCTAGGGCGATTGCCCGATCAAGCTCATATTTGGGGAAAATCATCTACACAAACGGGGCATCAAAAGTTATCCATATTTTGATTTTAAGTGGTACGGTCTCTGTGCCGTGGAGCTGCAAATATACTGTCACAAATGGGAAAAACGCCAAATCCTTGAAATGTTCACATTTACGCTTCACACTTTAACAAACTCCTCCGTGGGCAATAGCTCGATCAAGCTTTACTTTGGGAAAAATCATCTACACAAGCGGGGCATCAAAAGGTATCCATATTTTTATTCCAAGTGCTACGGTCTCTGTGCGGCGGCGCAGCAAATTTGACTGACACTTGTGTTCATTTGCACTGGATTGGCCATGTCCAATGTGTCGCCGTCTGTCAAGTTCTTTTTTTATTCAACACACAATAAGGGCGCCATCTTTATCAAGTCAAAAGCGCAGAGTCGGAAGGCCGGCGGCCCGCGAGGGCCGTTGGATGCCGCTTGCGGCTTTAATTTTTCTTGTTCTTCTGCTTTTTGAGCTCTAATTTGACCCCCTGAACATGCTCAAAAACTCACCAAACTTTGCCCAAAATTCAGAATCGGCGAAAAATTAAATTTTTTCTGGGCCATTTTTATTTTCGTTAAAAAATGGCGCGACAGCGCCACCGACAAAAGTCAAAATACATTGCGCCTATGGGAGACGCCCCGAGGTCAACTTTGACGTAAAGCTACGAAATTCGGGACACGCATTCCTCTCGTGAGGACAAACAAAAAAAATCATTGTGGCCACGCCCCCAGACTTACCCTATGGCCGCCATCTTCCTTTGAAAATGAAAACACGCTGTGTTAGCCATTTTGTTCACGTCAAACTTTGACAAACTCCTCCTAGGGCGTTTTGCCCACCAACTTCAAAATCGGCGTACGTTCTCTGGACAAGTGGGGCATCTAAAGTTATCCAATTTTTTGAGATACCTTTTACGGTCTGTGTGCGGCGCAGCCGCAAAGTTGGACAACTTATTTTGGAATGTTGCAGATCTAAAAATTGCTCCCATTTGATCAAAACCAGTCCGATTAGGACCAAATTTGAATCAGTTGTTAAACGTTCTAGTTTGGACCAGTTTAGGCTGACAAAATTTAAATGGGCGCGATAGCGCCCCCTACAGAGTGACCTTTAAATTAACACTGAAGGTCAAAAATTAGTTTTACCTAAATTTTCTAAACTTTACCCAAAATTCTATTTTGGCGTCCCGATCAAAAAAGCCTATCAGACAAATGCCTTAATTTTTACGGCGTAGTCGTAGCGATGACATAAATCTCCCATGTTATCCCTATGGGAAAACCGCTAAATCTCTCGAATATCCACATTTTTCTGTTTCAAACTTTGACGAACTCCTCCTAGTGCGTTTTGCCCACCAACCTCAAAATCGGTGTACGTCCTCTAGACAAGTGGGGCATCTAAAGTTATCCAAATTTTAAGGATAGCTTTTAAGGTCTCTGTGCGACGGAGCCTCAAACGTTTCCCAGAATTCTGACTATTTGGCCTTCAGAGTGGCCTATAAACAATAGAGTTTTTCCAAATGACATGATATTTTGCACAAAATTCTAATTTGCCATCCTGATCATAAAAGTATGAGAGACAAAGTCATATTTTGTACAGCGTAACCGTAGCCATGACAGAAATATCCCATGTTATCCTTATGGGAAAATCGCGAAATCCCTCAAATCACCACATTTTTACGCTTCACACTTTAACAAACTCCTCCTAGGGCGATTGTCCGATCAAACTCATATTTAGGGAAAATCATCTATACAAGCGGGGCATCAAAAGCTATCCATATTTTTATTCTAAGTGCTACGGTCTCTGTGTGGCGGACCCGCAAATATATGTCAGAAATGGGAAAACAGCGAAATCTCTAAAATGACCACATTTTTACGCTTCACACTTAAACAAACTCCTCCTAGTGCGATTGCCCGATCAAGCTCATATTTGGGGGAAATCATCTACACAAGGGAAGCATCAAAAGTTAGTCATATTTGGATTCTAAGTGCTACGGTCTCTGTGCCGTGGAGCTGCAAATATACTGTCACAAATGGGAAAAACGCTTAATCTATGAAATGTTCAAATTTATGCTTCACACTTTAACAAACTCCTCCGTGGGCAATAGCTCGATCAAGCTTTACTTTGGGAAATATCATCTACACAAGCGGGGCATCAAAAGTTATCCATATTTATATTCTAAGTGCTACGGTCTCTGTGCGGCAGAGCAGCAAATTTGACTGACACTTGTGTTGATTTGCACTGGATTGGCCATGTCAATTGTGTCTCCGTCTGTCAAGTTCTTTTTTTAATTCAACACAATAAGGGCGCCATCTTTATCAAGTCGAAAGCGCAGAGTCGGAAGGCCGGCGGCCCGCGAGGGCCGTTGGATGCCGCTTGCGGCTTTAATTAGGCCCGAGCCCCAGCAGGGCGGAGGGCCTATTGCTCCCGCAACGCTGCCGAAGGCAGCGTTGCAACTGTCTGACCAAACATGCGGGCGCAGCCCGCATGTTTGGTGCCCCGTCGCCCCTGGCAAGTACAGTGAACTAGCCCATGCCGAAGGCATGGATCATGCATACTTACTCCTGCTATGACAGAAATAGTCAACAATTTGTGAATGGGCGTAGCCCATTCACAAATTGTTGACAACAGCAGCGCGAAGCGCTGCATTCCTCCAAAAACCCTCCTGGCATCGTCCCGTACGCGAGAATCCATGCCGCAGGCATGGGCCATGCTTGTTTCTGCTCAAATCAATGGAAGTCTATGGGGAGTGGGCGGGGCATCCCGACGAAATAGGGAGTGACGAGCGCGTAAGCGCTCGTAATGATGATTCCACCCCATGGCGGCATGGGGAAGGCTTAGAGCTTTCAAACGATGTATAATTTGTTGTTATAGAAAAAACGGCTATATTGTTTTTGCTAAAAATATTATTATTATTATTATTATTATTATTATTTTTCTTGTTCTTCTTCAGCGCTTTGATCTCTAATTTGACCCCCTGAACATGCTCAAAAACTCACCAAACTTTGCCCAAAATTCAGAATCGGCGAAAAATTTTATTTTTTCTGGGCCATTTTTTTTTTCGTTAAAAAATGGCGCGACAGCGCCACCGACAAAAGTCAAAATACATTGCGCCTATGGGAGACGCCCCGAGGTCAACTTTGGCGTAAAGCTACGAAATTCGGGACACGCATTCCTCTCGTGAGGATAAACAAAAAAAATCATTGTGGCCACGCCCCCAAACTTACCCTATGGCCGCCATCTTCCTTTGAAAATGAAAACAAGCTGAGTTAGCCATTTTGTTTACGTCAAACTTTGACGAACTCCTCCTAGGGCGTTTTGCCCACCGACTTCAAAATCGGCGTACGTCCTCTGGACAAGTGGGGCATCTAAAGTTATTCAATTTTTTGAGATACCTTTTACGGTCTGTGTGCGGCGCAGCCGCAAAGTTGGACAACTTATTTTGGAATATTGCAGGTCTAAAAATTGCTCCCATTTGATCAAAACCAGTCCGATTAGGACCAAATTTGAATCAGTTGTTAAACTTTCTAGTTTGGACCAGTTTAGGCTGACAAAATTGAAATGGCAGTGATAGCGCCCCCTACAGAGTGACCTTTAAATTAACATTGAAGGTCAAAAATTAGTTTTACCAAAATTGTCTAAACTTTACCCAAAATTCTATTTTGCCGTCCCGATCACAAAAGCCAATCACAAAAATGCCTAAA
Source organism: Eucyclogobius newberryi (assembly GCF_026437365.1). Lineage (NCBI taxonomy): Eukaryota > Metazoa > Chordata > Actinopteri > Gobiiformes > Gobiidae > Eucyclogobius > Eucyclogobius newberryi. The sequence goes on from NW_027315779.1 coordinate 5,905,454, forward strand.
TTTTTACGCCGTAGTCGTAGCGATGACAGAAACCTCCCATGTTATCCCTATGGGAAAACCACAAAATCTCTCAAATTACCACATTTTTATGTTTTACACTTTAACGAAGTCCTCCTAGTGCGTTTTGCCCACCAACCTCAAAATCGGTGTACGTCCTCTAGACAAGTGGTGTATCTAAAGTTATCCAAATTTTAAGGATAACTTTTACGGTCTTTGTGCGACGGAGCCGCAAACGTTTCCCAGAATTCTGACTATTTGGCCTTCAGAGTGGCCTATAAACAATAGAGTTTTTCCAAATGACATGATATTTTGAACGAAATTCTAATTTGCCATCCTGATCATACAAGTATGAGAGCCAAAGTCATATTTTGTACGGCGTAACCGTAGCGTTGACAGAAACATCCCATGTTATCCTTATGGGAAAATCGTAGAATCGCTCAAATCACCACATTTTTACGCTTCACACTTTAACAAACTCCTCCTAGGGCGATTGTCCGATCAAGTTCATATTTGGAGAATATCATCTACACAAGCGGGGCATCAAAACTTACCCATATTTTGATTCTAAGTGCTACGGTCTCTGTGTGGCGGACCTGCAAATATATGTCAGAAATGGGAAAACAGCGAAATCTCTAAAATCACCACATTTTTACGCTTCACACTTTAACGAACTCCTCCTAGGCCGATTGCCCGATCAAGCTCATATTTGGGGAAAATCATCTACACAAACGGGGCATCAAAAGTTATCCATATTTTGATTTTAAGTGGTACGGTCTCTGTGCCGTGGAGCTGCAAATATACTGTCACAAATGGGAAAAACGCCAAATCCTTGAAATGTTCACATTTACGCTTCACACTTTAACAAACTCCTCCGTGGGCAATAGCTCGATCAAGCTTTACTTTGGGAAAAATCATCTACACAAGCGCGGCATCAAAAGTTATCCATATTTTTATTCCAAGTGCTACGGTCTCTGTGCGGCGGCGCAGCAAATTTGACTGACACTTGTGTTCATTTGCACTGGATTGGCCATGTCCAATGTGTCGCCGTCTGTCAAGTTCTTTTTTTATTCAACACACAATAAGGGCGCCATCTTTATCAAGTCAAAAGCGCAGAGTCGGAAGGCCGGCGGCCCGCGAGGGCCGTTGGATGCCGCTTGCGGCTTTAATTTTTCTTGTTCTTCTTCAGCGCTTTGATCTCTAATTTGACCCCCTGAACATGCTCAAAAACTCACCAAACTTTGCCCAAAATTCAGAATCGGCGAAAAATTTTGTTTTTTCTGGGCCATTTTTTTTTGCGTTAAAAAATGGCGCGACAGCGCCACCGACAAAAGTCAAAATACATTGCGCCTATGGAAGACGCCCCGAGGTCAACTTTGTCGTAGAGCTACGAAATTCGGGACACGCATTCCTCTTGTGAGGACAAAAAAAAAATATTATTGTGGCCACGCCCCCAGACTTACCCTATGGCCACCATCTTCCTTTGAAAATGAAAACACGCTGTGTTAGCCATTTTGTTCACGTCAAACTTTGACGAACTCCTCCTAGGGCGTTTTGCCCACCGACTTCAAAATCGGCGTACGTCCTCTGGACAAGTGGGGCATCTAAAGTTATTCAATTTTTTGAGATACCTTTTACGGTCTGTGTGCGGCGCAGCCGCAAAGTTGGACAACTTATTTTGGAATATTGCAGGTCTAAAAATTGCTCCCATTTGATCAAAACCAGTCCGATTAGGACCAAATTTGAATCATTTGTTAAACTTTCTAGTTTGGACCAGTTTAGGCTGACAAAATTGAAATGGCAGTGATAGCGCCCCCTACAGAGTGACCTTTAAATTAACATTGAAGGTCAAAAATTAGTTTTACCAAAATTGTCTAAACTTTACCCAAAATTCTATTTTGCCGTCCCGATCACAAAAGCCAATCACAAAAATGCCTAAATTTTTACGCCGTAGTCGTAGCGATGACAGAAACCTCCCATGTTATCCCTATGGGAAAACCACAAAATCTCTCAAATTACCACATTTTTATGTTTTACACTTTAACGAAGTCCTCCTAGTGCGTTTTGCCCACCAACCTCAAAATCGGTGTACGTCCTCTAGACAAGTGGGGCATCTAAAGTTATCCAAATTTTAAGGATAGCTTTTACGGTCTCTGTGCGACGGAGCCGCAAACGTTTCCCAGAATTCTGACTATTTGGCCTTCAGAGTGGCCTATAAACAATAGAGTTTTTCCAAATGACATGATATTTTGAACAAAATTCTAATTTGCCATCCTGATCATAAAAGTATGAGAGCCAAAGTCATATTTTGTACGGTGTAACCGTAGCGATGACAGAAACATCCCATGTTATCCTTATGGGAAAATCGTAGAATCGCTCAAATCACCACATTTTTACGCTTCACACTTTAATGAACTCCTCCTAGGGCGATTGTCCGATCAAGTTCATATTTGGAGAATATCATCTACACAAGCGGGGCATCAAAACGTATCCATATTTTGATTCTAAGTGCTACGGTCTCTGTGTGGCGGACCCGCAAATATATGTCAGAAATGGGAAAACAGCGAAATCTCTAAAATCACCACATTTTTACGCTTCACACTTTAACGAACTCCTCCTAGGGCGATTGCCCGATCAAGCTCATATTTGGGGAAAATCATCTACACAAACGGGGCATCAAAAGTTATCCATATTTTGATTTTAAGTGGTACGGTCTCTGTGCCGTGGAGCTGCAAATATACTGTCACAAATGGGAAAAACGCCAAATCCTTGAAATGTTCACATTTACGCTTCACACTTTAACAAACTCCTCCGTGGGCAATAGCTCGATCAAGCTTTACTTTGGGAAAAATCATCTACACAAGCGGCATCAAAAGTTATCCATATTTATATTCCAAGTGCTACGGTCTCTGTGCGGCGGCGCAGCAAATTTGACTGACACTTGTGTTGATTTGCACTGGATTGGCCATGTCCAATATGTCGCCGTCTGTCAAGTTCTTTTTTAATTCAACACACAATAAGGGCGCCATCTTTATCAAGTCGAAAGCGCAGAGTCGGAAGGCCGGCGGCCGGCGAGGGCCGTTGGATGCCGCTTGCGGCTTTAATTTTTTTTGTTCTTCATCTGCACTTTGAGCTCTAATTTGACCCCCTGAACATGCTCAAAAACTCACCAAACTTTGCCCAAAATTCAGAATCGGCGAAAAATTTTATTTTTTTGGGCCATTTTTTTTTTCGTTAAAAAATGGCGCAAAAGCGCCACCGACAAAAGTCAAAATACATTGCGCCTATGGGAGACATCCCGAGGTCAACTTTGTCGTAGAGCTACGAAATTCGGAACACGCATTCCTCTCGTGAGGACAAAAAAAAAATATTATTGTGGCCACGCCCCCAGACTTACCCTATGCCCGCCATCTTCCTTTGAAAGTGAAAACACGCTGAGTTAGCCATTTTGTTTACGTCAAACTTTGACGAACTCCTCCTAGGGCGTTTTGCCCACCGACTTCAAAATTGGTTTACGTCCTCTAGACAAGTGGGGCATGTAAAGTTATCCAAATTTTTGGGATACCTTTTACGGTCTGTGTGCGACGCAGCCGCAAATTTGGACAGCTTATTTTGGAATATTGCATATCTAAAAATTGCTCCCATTTGATCAAAACCAGTCCGATTAGGACCAAATTTGAATCAGTTGTTAAACTTTCTAGTTTGGACCAGTTTAGGCTGACAAAATTGAAATGGGCGCGATAGCGCCCCCTACAGAGTGACCTTTAAATTAACATTGAAGGTCAAAAATTTGTTTTACCAAAATTGTCTAAACTTTACCCAAAATTCTATTTTGCCGTCCCGATCACAAAAGCCAATCACAAAAATGCCTAAATTTTTACGGCGTAGTCGTAGCGATGACAGAAACCTCCCATGTTATCCCTATGGGAAAACCGCAAAATCTCTCAAATTACCACATTTTTATGTTTTACACTTTAACGAACTCCTCCTAGTGCGTTTTGACCCACCAACCTCAAAATCGGTGTACGTCCTCTAGACAAGTGGGGCATCTAAAGTTATCCAAATTTTAAGGATAACTTTACGGTCTCTGTGCGACGGAGCCGCAAACGTTTCCCAGAATTCTGACTATTTGGCCTTCAGAGTGGCCTATAAACAATAGAGTTTTTCCAAATGACATGATATTTTGCAAAAAAGTCTAATTTGCCATCCTGATCATACAAGTATGAGAGCCAAAGTCATATTTTGTACGGCGTAACCGTAGCGATGACAGAAACATCCCATGTTATCCTTATGGGAATATCGCTCAAATCACCACATTTTTACACTTCACACTTTAACGAACTCCTCCTAGGGCGATTGCCCGATCAAGTTGATATTTGGGGAAATCATATACACAAACGGGGCATCAAAAGTTATCCATATTTTGATTTTAAGTGCTACGGTCTCTGTGCCGTGGAGCTGCAAACATACTGTCACAAATGGGAAAAACGCCAAATCCTTGAAATGTTCACATTTACGCTTCACACTAACAAACTCCTCCTAGTGCGTTTGGCCCACCGATCTCAAAATCGGTGTACCTCCTCTAGACAAGTGGGGCATCTAAAGTTATTCAAATTTTATGGATAACATTTACGGTCTCTGTGGAGCTGAGCCGCAAACTTTTCGCAGAATTCTGACTATTTGGCCTTCAGAGTGGCCTATAAAAAAGAGTTTTTCCAAATGACATGATATTTTGCACACGATTCTCATTTGCAATCCCCAAATTAAAAGTATGGGAGCCAAAGTCATATTTGGTAAAGCGTAGCCGTAGCGATGACAGAAACATCCCATGTTATCCCTATGGGGAAACCGCAAAATCTCTAAAATGACCACATTTTTACACTTCACACTTTAACAAACCCCTCCTAGGGCGATTGCCCGATCAAATTGATATTTGGGGAGAATCATCTACACAAGCGGAGCATCAAAAGTTATCCATATTTTTATTCCAAGTGTCACGGTCTCTGTGCGGCGGACCTGCACATTTGACCGACATTTGTGTTCATTTGCACTGGATTTGCCATGTCAATTGTGTCGCCGTCTGTCAAGTTCTTTTTTAATTCAACACAATAAGGGCGCCATCTTTATCAAGTCGAAAGCGCAGAGTCGGAAGGCCGGCGGCCCGCGAGGGCCGTTGGATGCCGCTTGCGGCTTTAATTTTTCTTGTTCTTCTTCAGCGCTTTGAACTCTAATTTGACCCCCTGAACATGCTCAAAAACTCACCAAACTTTGCCCAAAATTCAGAATCGGCGAAAAATTTTGTTTTTTCTGGGCCATTTTTTTTTTCGTTAAAAAATGGCGCGACAGCGCCACCGACAAAAGTCAAAATACATTGCGCCTATGGGAGACGCCCCGAGGTCAACTTTGTCGTAAATCTACGAAATTCGGGACACGCATTCCTCTCGTGAGGACAAAAAAAAAAAAATCATTGTGGCCACGCCCCCAGACTTACCCTATGGCCGCCATCTTCCTTTGAAAATGAAAACACGCTGTGTTAGCCATTTTGTTCACGTCAAACTTTGACGAACTCCTCCTAGGGCGTTTTGCCCACCGACTTCAAAATTGGCGGACGTCCTCTGGACAAGTAGGGCATCCAAAGTTATCCAATTTTTTGAGATACCTTTTACGGTCCCATTTGATCAAAACCAGTCCGATTAGGACCAAATTTGAATCAGTTGTTAAACTTTCTAGTTTGGACCAGTTTAGGCTGACAAAATTGAAATGGGCGCGATAGCGCCCCCTACAGAGTGACCTTTAAATTAACATTGAAGGTCAAAAATTTGTTTGGGCAAAATCTCTCAAATTACCACATTTTTATGCTTCACACTTTAACGAACTCCTCCTAGTGCGTTTTGCCCACGAACCTCAAAATTGGTGTACGTCCTCTAGACAAGTGGGGCATCTAAAGTTATCCAAATTTTAAGGATAACTTTTACGGTCTCTGTGCGACGGAGCCGCAAACGTTTCCCAGAATTCTGACTATTTGGCTTTCAGAGTGGCCTATAAACAATAGTTTTTCCAAATGACATGATATTTTGAACAAAATTCTAATTTTCCATCCTGATCATAAAAGTATGAGAGCCAAAGTCATATTTTGTACGGCGTAACCGTAGCGTTGACAGAAACATCCCATCTCATATTTTGATTTTAAGTGGTACGGTCTCTGTGCCGTGGAGCTGCAAATATACTGTCACAAATGGGAAAAACGCCAAATCCTTGAAATGTTCACATTTACGCTTCACACTTTAACAAACTCCTCCGTGGGCAATAGCTCGATCAAGCTTTACTTCTGGAAATATCATCTACACAAGCGCGGCATCAAAAGTTATCCATATTTTATTCCAAGTGCTACGGTCTCTGTGCGGCGGAGCAGCAAATTTGACTGACACCTGTGTTGATTTGCACTGGATTGGCCATGTCCAATGTGTCGCCGTCTGTCAAGTTCTTTTTTTATTCAACACACAATAAGGGCGCCATCTTTATCAAGTCGAAAGCGCAGAGTCGGAAGGCCGGCGGCCCGCGAGGGCCGTTGGATGCCGCTTGCGGCTTTAATTCTCTCTGTTGCCGTGGCATTTGGATCGGTCTTTTTGCTGAATATAATTACCTGCTTCTATTTTATTATTTCCATCCCGTCACCAACCAGCAGCCTTAGAATATCACTAAATGTCAAATTTCCACCAGCTTTTCATCAAATCAGAGGCATTTTATGATGAATCGTTAATGCCTACTTTGCTCAAATGTTAAGTGCTGCTAGGCGACAGACTAAAGAGCAGTCAGAAGAGAACTGGTCATTTTACATCAACTTCATAAAATGTTGTTTATAAAATGCTTATAATTACCTAGGCGCCCACAAAGCCATTGATCTCTTGCTTGTATTTTCAGCAGAAGAAAATACCGAAAAACTCTTTAACTTCATTATTTGCACAAAATGAACGATTACATATTCCATACAAAGCTAATACTTCACAATTAAGAACATTTACTTGTGTAATCCTAATTGGCGCTCTCTATAGCCTTGCTTTCCTTTGGCCTATTCATTATATCAGGTTGTTTTAAGTTATGTTATGTTCATAAAGTAGTGTCTTTGTTCAGCTCTATTGCAGCAACTAAAACATTTACATAATTTTAATACGTTTTTGACACTAAAATTTGACTTTCCTTTACAAACACTAGAACAGTTGAATTATGCTGTCATTACGCCCGTGGCAAATTGCATTTATTATTTGCGCTGTAGAAAGATATGACTATAAACTGGGGGCTTTTACAACAGTAGGAGGTCAACGCTTTTAAACTTCAATGTGTTTAAAGTGGAACAAAAGTAATGAACTTAAAACTGAAAATCATAAAACATGTCAGATTTTAAGTGCTGATTTTACAGAAGTGTATGTGGAGGGTCCAGTTTGTTTCCATGGAGATGTTCATTTTTGAGCTATGTAAGAAAACAGCTGTAATTGATAAGATAAGATAAGATAAGCTTTTATTTGTCCCACAATGGGGAAATTCAAGTGTTGAAACATAAAGTAGGCACAGAAGTAAACAACAAAGAACAGATAACCTTACAAAAAACACTCTTAATAGAAAAACTCTCATAAAAACTTATTATATTCTTAATAAAAAATGAAAGATAAGTTTAATACCATACTGTGGAAAATTCCTGGCAAATCAATATAGTGGCAGACCCCAACTCTACATTGACATAATGCACCTTTAACACTGATTTTAAGGGGGAAAAGGTGCAATAATGGACTTGTGTCAAACCACCAGCCTCCTCACCGCTCCATTACATGTTCCCTTTGGTCGTGTCACTTTTCTAATAGCACACATACATTACTCAGTTTACATGTTAGCATCAGATAATTCAAGGCTGTTGTCACCGTCTCAAACATTCAAGGATTTTATCGGGGGCTTGTCGTACACCGTTGATATTACAGCTCGGATCTCACACACAGGCCCGTCATTTCCCCGTCCTGTCACCTTTGTGCTGCACGTTGATAACATCTGCCACTCGACGGCTCAGAAAAGCATAACAAACTGTCTTTTATCGGGTACTTTCTGAAGTAGTCTTATCTGAACTGCAGCAGAGTACCTGAACACGCCACCACGCAACAGGGGCATCCAGGTTTTTGGGGGAGATAGTTGAAGGATTAACTGTGGTCAGGTGTATCAATATTTGCATGTGTGGATGAATTTGAGTTTATTTGTCTGCTGAATCATGCTTTACACACACATTTTTAAATAAAAATTGCAGTATAAGCAGTGTTGGGAATCATACCATATGTATTGTGTATTCTAAATGTATGTAGACTATAAAATATGTGCACAGAATACTGAATACCTGTATTAAAATGTAATTATTATTCCGTTATGGTCCAATCAGACTACTGTATTCTGAATACTTGGTATACTTTCACTTTAAGTTGGATGATATAATTATATATTATATAATGGTGGCGAAAAAGGCAAAATATACAATAAAAACAGCTTTATATTTTGTTTCACCGTTTGTTTTGCATTTATTTGTTACTGATTTAGAGAAAGAAAAATCACACAATAGATGTTTTCTATTCATGGAGTTTGAAATTGTGTTTTTTATTAAATACACACAGAAAGGCACCACGCCACTTGGGACTCGAACCTAGGACCTTCTTACTGTGAGGCGAAAGCTGAGCATAGTCTAATACTAAATATTTTGCTACAGTAATCAGATGTAGAAGTGGTGGCAGACCTAAAATAAAGCATGTAATAAAGTTAGTACTATTATTATGATTATTGTAGCACTTCTATAATTGTACTACTAAATTATTCTTCTGTAAAATAAATGATGTTGAAAATGTGGTCTGTATAAACTTCTCTTCCCAGAAATGAACTTTCTTTGAAGTTGTTATAATAGTTAGCAAGAGTTATTCATGGATTTCAGTTTGGGTTTTTTTCATTTACATTTTCTATTTCCAGGACTTTTGCTCATTCAAAATGCAGGCGGGACGACCTCTGGACACCATCACACTGTCCCGGCTCAGCAGCAGGTACAACTGTGCAGCTTCGTCGCTCTGCATTAAAAAAAAAAAAATGTTTTATCATCTCTGAGTGGATAATTTACTGTGACTATAATCTAGAATGTAAAATATCCGTGACACGTACATGCATTTTATTGTAGAGGCAGTTTACAGTTTTGGCTTCTGTCTTGGATGGAGTGCTGACTTTAGTGGGTGTTGTGAAAGTATTTGTGGACATGGTTAGGAATAGCACAAATGCTTAGGATTACTAGTACTTGTGTGTTTTGAGAAAGTAGTGCCCTTTTTCACTTGGAATGTAACAATAACTGACAATAATATCAACAACTAAAAAAACATTTCAGTGCAGACAACTTAAATTCTTTGGAATATGGCAGTAATTATTGGAATCAAAAGCTCGTCCATGCATTTTTAAAGAAAGAAGTAACATATTAATATTCTTGGATATATATTGTGATCATATTGTTCTTCGTGTGTTATCAATGTCACTAATATTACCACTACATACACTAGTACATACATGCTTACTTTTTACTTGGTAGTAGAAGTTGTTTTAGTTGTATTAGAAGTAGTAGCAGTAGCAGTATTGCAGAAACGTATTAAATTGTGCTTGCTTTTAAAATATCTTAATCATTTGAGCTAAGTGTGCTCCTCTTCCATTCCCATTCAATGTAGTAAGACACAAGTATATGCTTATTTCACTGAACTGGATCAGTGCTACATCAGCAATGATACACTACTGCCCCCATGTGGACACAGAATAAATAATACTGTACATAAAAACACATCCAGTCTCACCTTATGACAACTTCTTATCTTAAACCAATACAATATGGCATGATAACTATTCCTGAAAGCAGATTAAATTGTAATGCATAGGTAAAGGTAACAATAAAACTTTTATGGTGGAGAATTGAATAATTACAATTTAAATGAGGTTAAAGTCATACTGCAGACGTTCTAGTCAAAGCAATAACATCTTAATAAATACAATTTGTCTTGAATTAAATGATGGACCTCCAAGTTACGGGGTTATCAGTGGATCTCACACTTTTCACACCAATTCCACCTACAAAAGTATTTGACCTTCCAAGTACCACCAGGTCTTAATCGGGTCTAAATGAGGACTAACCAGAAGTCTGCTCCTTTTAAAATGAAGAGATATCGAGGCAATTACAATTCATATTGACCTGATTAACTTTCTCCACACCAATGCTTATTTCTAGCTCACTTATAGATAGAAACCAGTATGTCATAGCCTCACAGAAAAAATGTGAGTTACGAAAAACAAATGTTGGTGGTAATTAAATTGAAAATTAGATGTGCCTCATTAATTGATTTTGTACCTTTGAAGCTTCATGCAAAGGGAAACAGTTAAAAGGCAGCACTCTCTCCTGGTCCACATTTGTCCCTTGGGTCTGTGTTTTTCATCCTCCTTAATTAGCTTGTGCGTCACAGCGAGAGGCAAACGCCACACAGCTTCCCAGAAACAAAGGAGCTTCTCCAAACCTAATTGACAGAGCGCCTCCAAAAACTAAATATAATCAAAGAAAGCTAACTGTGTCCATGTGTGTGAGATGGAGCCCATCGGGACAGCAGTGGGACAACAGTAAGACAACAGAGGGACAGCAGTAGCACAACAGTGGGACAGCAGTGGGACAACAGTAAGACAGCAGAGGGACAGCAGTAGCACAACAGTGGGACAGCAGTGGGACAAAAGTGGGACAGCAGTGGTACAACAGCGGGACAGCAGTGGGACAACAGTTGTACTACAGTGCGACAGCAGAGGAACAGCAATGGTACTACAGTGGGAAAGCAGTGGTACAACAGTAGGACCGCAGTGGGACAACACTGGGACAAAAGTGGGACAACAGTGGGACTGCAGTGGGACAACAGTGGAACAGCAGAGGGACAGCAGTAGCACAACAGTGGGACAGCAGTCGTACAACAGTGGAACAGCAGTAGCACAACAGTAAGACAGCAGTGGGACAGCAGTGGTACAACAGTAGGACCGCAGTGGGACAACAGTGGGACTGCAGTGGGACAACAGTAGGACCGCAGTGGGACAACAGCAGGACCGCAGTGGGACAACAGTGGGACAACAGTGGGACTGCAGTGGATCGCAGTGGGACAACAGTGGGACAACAGTGGGACAGAGGGAGAGACTGAAAGGACTGGTCTTGGTCATACATTTACCTGTCACAGCAGCATGTCCCACTGGAGAAAGACAACATTTCCAATAATTTATTTGTCTTTAGTTAGACTTTGTGAGTTATAAATCTACTGGCTCTATGTGACATCAGTTGCAGTAGTACAATGTGAAGTAACTGTCTGCAAAAGCCCTACATTTTTGTCATTTCTACAAGCAATAGTAGGTATAACTATATATTAGTTTAGTTTATGCTTAATTACATAAATGGTTACCGGTATGTTGACTTTTTATTTTATTTTGTACAGCATACTTTTCCTTCTGCAACACTGCACTTTCCCCTTTGTTGGACAAACAAAGCATTCTTATCTGTTAGTACTTGTACTTGTTGTAGGTGAATAGATGAATAAAGCTTAAATGTAATGAGCTGCAGTGGAACACGTACAGTTCCATGAAAGTGTAAAATATTACAGGCTTACAGCGCAACAAGTATGTTCCTCTATAGTGTATACATCAATGAATTAGGCCTCTCAACAGAATTTATTTTAATAAAACCGGAAAAGGAGGGCTGAATCCATTGTTCTCACCAGGAGACTTTTGCTGCTAAATATATCTCAAACTCTATACCCATTATACAACAATAAGAGAGGTGTTGTTAACCCCCACTGTGTTTCCCATAAGGTTGCAGCATAGTTATTCAAATACACATCTGCTTTGAAATATAAAATTACTCTCTGCCACAGCCCAAAGCTTTGATCAACAGTGGTATGTGTATTTCTTTGACTTGTCGAGGCTGATTTCCCACTTCTCCTTTGTCGCCTCTGCACGTTTGAAATCTTTTGAAATAAGATTTTAATTGGATCAAATCATAAAATAATACTTTGACTGACTGGATCTGTTTGATGATGGGACATTAATATTTAAACATTGACTAAACATTTCTTGTGCAATCTTGGCGACTAAACAGGAAATGCTGGTCATAACAAATCATTAACATCTTAAATCGTAAAAGCAAATGACAAAAACTCTCACAGCCAGTTCACTTCAGAAAAATGCAAAAATACAAACTTTAGGCAGCTTAGGTCTGTTTGAATACGATTGTGTCGCCTAGAGGTTTGAGGGCAACAAAACAGAAATCATAATTAATATCAATAAAAATAGAAATTAACTTGAACCCATGAGGCATTTTTATGTTCTTTCTTCAACCACTAGAGCGCAGCATTTCCCTTTTAAAAGTCAGGGTTGTTTTTAATGGTTTGTTTGTTTGTTTGTTTGTTTGTTTTATTATTACGGCCGACAACTTTTAGAAATAAGATGCAGCCCATTAATGCATAGGTTTGTTTTATATTTTATATAATTAAAAAACATATTTTATTGGCGTTTAGCAGCACCAGCGGAAGTGTTGGTTTGTCTTCCGGTTTAAAGTGTATCGAACTGTTGCTGTCGGTCTCGTGGACTTATTAACTTCACGTGTTAACAGGACTTTATGCTGTAACTTGTGAATTTAATATTCTGTCCATTTTGATGGCGCCACTGCGGATCCTGTGCATTCACGGTTACCGGCAGAACAGCGGCTCCTTCCGGGAAAAAACCGGAGCTCTGCGGAAATTACTGAAAAAGAGCGTGGAGCTGGTGTTTGTGGACGCGCCGCTCAGTGTTCCGCAGACCCCCGCGCCGCAGACCCCAGGGGGCAGCTGTGACGGTCAGTGCACTGGAGAGTGGAGATTACTGCGGTGCAAATACGTTTTCTTATGGTTATAGATAGAAGTAACTTATACCTATAATAATAATAATAATAATAATAATAATATAATTATTATTATTATTATTATTATAATATCAGAAAAAACCTAATCCTAACCTTTATGTCAGATACACAATACAATTGGTTTACACCATCAGAAAGGTCATGGTAACCAGAGTAATATTTTTGTAATAAGTAAATTATCCCTCAAAAAATAGTGAGATATTCTGGTTTCAAGATTGTCATATTGAGGCAAAAGTGTCCACACATTTCAGGCAAAAAGCTCTGACCTCTGACCTCTGCTGGCCAGTGGTCAGTACTTCTGCTGTCACCTGTGTGTGTACAACCACCACAGAGCCAGTTAGTGGATTCATGCATCTAACCACATCTTATTATTTTCTGATGTGTCAAAAAGTTATTGTCATTAAATGTTGATATTCACATTTATAAATGAATGAATTAAGGAAGTAACAGAGTCGTATATCTGAACGTTCTGGGCATGTGTTTTCACAACCTGTATAATTTCACAAAGTTAGGGCAAGCAACATGCATTTTGAATGAGCCCATGCAAATATTTCTGACCCGACGGCCGACGTGGATCTCCCGGGAGTAGTATTTATATAACTGAACTGCATGATTGGCAGAGCTCAGAGAATATGCAGATTGTGTTGACTAAAATCAGCTTTAAACTGTTAAATTACAATATGTATGATTGTTTTATAAAGTAACTAGTACTTTGAGTAGTATTTTTATATGTGTATGTATATTTTGGTAGCAGTACTACTTACTACAGTAATACAAGTACTGTGCATTTCTAGCCATGTAACTGCACTTATACATGAGTGACATTTTCACTACTTTTTCTAGCACTGGATATTTGTACACCTTTAAAACATTATTAAAACATACACAGTAGTCTTTTTGTGAACACAAACGTATGTAAGTCAGGCGGGTTCAAAAATCAAAATACTGTAATTGTATGACCTTATGTGTTTTAACCATTGTCTTTTTAGTGTCCTCTGACAAAGAGACCAGCTCGGGCCCTCTTGTGGAGGCGGGCCCTCTTGTGGAGGCGAACCCTCGGGGATGGTGGTTCTCTGATGTAGCGTTCTGTAGCTTCAGCGCTCTGCAGAAGTGTGAGGTGAGTCTGGGGCTGGACCAGAGTGTGACTGCTGTGAGAGACGCTGTGAAGATTCTGGGACCATTCGACGGCATCTTGGGCTTCAGTCAGGGGGCAGCGTTTGTGGCCATGCTCTGCTCCCTCCAGGAACGAAACCTCGAGCCAGCTTTTCATTTCAGATTCGCCATCCTGGTCGCTGGTTTCCGCAGTGCCTGTGCAGAGCATGAGCGTTTTTATGAAAGCACTCTACAGATTCCGTCTCTTCATGTGTTTGGGCAGGAGGACAGAGTCATCCCAGACCACATGAGTAAAGACCTCCTCCCCGTTTTCAAAGACCCTCAAATACTGACGCACCCTGGTGGACATTTTGTTCCAGCTGCATCGGCACACCGGGAAACCTACAAGGACTTCCTCAAGATATTTCAATGAAAATATCTTGTAGATAATTCTTATTGTTTCTATGAACAGAAATATCCTCAAGGTTTAAGTCTCTTAAGTCCTCAACACGGGAAGGCTATCTTCCTTTCCTCGTCTTTACTGCAGATTCAGTTCTCATGTCTAAAGTCAAATAACTGCTGTCTTATTCTCAGGAAGCATTGCAAGCAAATAAATTATTTGACAAATATTTTATCAATTTACTTTGGTTATTCATCCATTAATTGCATGCATCACTATTTTATCTATAGAGAACCATTCTAACTAAGTATTCAACATATCAAATGATATATATAGGACTTCTGAGGCCGTTGACGGGTTTCGGCAGGTCAGGCGTACTGCAGCTTGTGCTGTCGCAGAGGCACAAACTGGGAGGAGTTTGGGGAGGCCATGGAGGAGGAGGACTATTGTTCGGCCCAAAGAAATTGTGGCAAACCGTCCGGCGCCTCAGGAGGTGGAAGAAGTGCTTCACCAACACCGTTTATGGTGCGAGTGGAATAGGGCTGGGTATTGCCAAGACCCTCGCGATACGTATCCCGATACAGGGGTCACGATACGATACGTATCCCGATACTTGTATATTCTGATACAATTCCCTCATTACGATACGTATTACGATTTTTGAAAAAAGGGTCTTAAAAATATACCAAATGGGTCATGTTTTTACTCTGAATAAGAAAACGTATGAAATTTCATGTTTATCCACAAAGCACTTATTTATAAATCTATTCTGCTCTAATAACTTCATACATCCAACCAACTGATCCAAATAGAAATATATGGAACAAATTCTAGTAAAGTATTGCAGTATTGTTTCTTGCCAAACAATTGGCCTGGTCTGAATATGCTGAGCAGCATCTTCTGCACAAATCAACTTCTGATCAGGTCCACAGCTCCATCTCACCTCGGCCGAGAGGAGCAGCACAAACCGCAGATCAAAAGAACTATTCCACCTCGTTTAAGGCCTAAGGGCCACAAAAATCTTTTAAAAAAATAAATAATACATATATATATATATATATTTTTTTTTTAATTAAAAAATCGATACGCGTATTGATACTGAGTCCGTGATGATATATCGCTGTATCAATATTTTGAACACAACCCTAGAGTGGAGACCTGCTGACCTCGACTGGGGATGTCGTAGAACGGTGGAAAGAATACTTTGAGGACTTCATGGTGTTCATGGTGTTTAATGGATACATGAGCGTTAGGCCATTATGTTCCGCTGCCGCTGCATTGCTTTAAGTGCCAGTGCTTTGGACATATAGCAGCGGTCTGCAGAGGGAAGAAAAGATGTGGTAAATGTGCAGGAGATCACGAGTATGGGAAGTGTGACGAAGGAGCTAAACTGAAGTGCTGGAACTGTGGGGAAGAACATAGCTCTGCCTACGGGGAATGCAGGTTTAGCAAAAGAGCTGCTGAGGTGCAGAAAATTAAAGACTCAAGGCATATCCTATGTCAAGAAAGTGTCAAGTAAACAGGTGAAAGTAGATACAGTGAGTGATGGCTGCGCTGCTCACAGCCAGAGCAAAGTGAGAGAAGCCAGCGGGGCCTCCGAGTGCGGGGCCTCCAAGTGTGGAGATTCCAGAATTACTGAGAATACCTTGGTTGTGGAAGACTTTACTCTGAAGAATAAAGTCTGAAGTATAGGCGGTCTAAATGAAATCTAAAGAATAAAGTTTGGCGGTAATGTAACACTTGGATACCAGCCGCCATAAAACATCAAAGAAGAAGAAGGATTTTGTACTCTTTATGGTGGTGGATGTTATAAACTGTACTGTTCAAACTCAAAGAGAACTGAAAGGATCAGGATCATTGCTATAAAGCTGCAGGAAGATTCCTTGGAACAAAAGAGCTTGAATGGACAGAAATAGAAAACACGCTAAAGGCGCTAAATGGGAGTCAGAGTAAAGGAAGTCTACTTTTGGAGAATCAGAGTAATCAAAGTAAAGAAAATGGAGGTAGGGGCATCGCTGGTCTCCTGTCCACAGTAGATGCACAACAATAACAACGGAATTGGAGCACTGGGAGGGAAGAAAGAAAGAAAGAAAGAAAACACCAATGAATAAGAAGATGGGGAGGAGGAAGTAGAGGGTCTCATGTGCTTGGAATTTGTTTGCTTGGAACTCTTGTGTTTTGAACTTGTGGGCTTTGAACTGAAGAATGAAGTCTAAAGAATAAAGTTTGGCGGTAATGTAACGCTTGGATACCAGCCGCCATTAAAACACCAGAGAAGAAGAAGAAGCAGCAGCTCTTTCTCCTTTCTCTCCCTCTTTCTCTCTTTTTTTAACGATACAGCGTAAAACACACACTTTGTAGGCGTACAAGTAGAGAAGACGTACACCTACAGTAGGTGGTGATAAATGCACCTTTTCAATTGACTGCCAACCGTAATTAAAAGCAACAACAACAACATTTCTCTGCAAAAGACCGAAGCAAAAACTCAAAGATGACGAGCCCGATGGCAGCGCTGGCGGTGGCAGAGGAAATGCGTCGGGATCAGCTCCTATGTGACGCTCTGATCCTGGTCGAGGGCTCGCGGTTTAAAGTGCACAAACTGGTCCTGTGCAGCCTCGGGCCTTTCTTCAAGTGAGTACACATCAGATTGCAGACATTAGAGAGAAGTCGTGTAAGCTGCCATCAACACAAGATTTATTTAGAGCTTGAGAACTGTTAGTTCCCTCAAATGCACTGGTAACGTTACAAGAACGAACAGAGGGGTCAATGCTACTTTGTTGGTTGTATTGACGAGTCGTGAACAAAAAAAGACCGTGATGATGGGTTTTCACTATGGGGGGAGTGAAAACAAGTTATTATACTGTATATGACCAACGATTACCCTTTTCGGAATCGACAAATATAAGATATGATTGTGTTTTAACGATCAGTGCCGCCGCTCCCATTATGCACACAACGCGCAATAAACGCGGAGGAGCATATATAATAGTTCTACTTTGGCTTTGGTTGTTTATCATTTAAATAACTCAGATGATGAAATTTGGCCTCATATTCAAATAGAAACCAGCCATATGACGCGTCAGCTGGTGCGGCAAACTGTGGAGCCGGCACTGCGCGTGCGCAAAGCTTCTTACAAATGTCTAAATCATGTTCGATCAGTAGTTGGCAGCCTGTAGTGTCGATAGAGCCTCGATCTTATCTGCAGAAGAGCAGGAGAAGGGCTTCGGGTGACACAAGAGCAGATGTAGAGAAAGGAAATTTAGGTTTAGGTAGACTGTAGACGCAGAATATACAAGAAATGATTGCGATTCAAGCAACGGTATTTTTTACAAGTTTGAAAGTGGTTGGTTGGGTGCACCACTGAGCATTTCTGCCTAGGGCACCCAAATGGTTAGTAACGTCCCTGTTCAAAAGGGCCCAATTGGTGGCTTTCCAACTGTGTCCAAGCATCTCTGACACACAACTGTTGTGTGTGTGGTGTTCCCAGTTTGCAGTGCTCAGCCAATACTGGTGTGTATATATTTTTTTCTGAAATAGTAATGTTTTAAAAATCCTTTTAACATGTATTGTCCTTTCATCCTCAGATCTTTATTCACCATGACGCCCATTCCTGACGACAATACTTATGTCATCCATAACCTCTCGTCTGATATTTTGCAAGCTTTTATACAGTTTGCTTACACTGGAATTGTCTCAATAAACAAAGACAACGTTAATAAACTTTGTATAGCTGCCAATCACTTCATTGTAGCTGGGATATCTCGGGAGTGTTGCAGAGTTCTGGAGGAGTCCCTTAGCCTCCAGCCTCAAAACTTGGTGGATGACTAACAACGTCTACAATCCTGAGATGAAACAGAAGGTGTTCTTCTACATCTTGAGACATTTCGAGGAGTTGTTGACTTTGTTGACAGCTCTCATTCGAAGATCTTATGAGCTTCATCGGAAACAAGTTTCTGAATGTGCAAAAAGAGTCCATCCTGCTCTGGATCGACAACTCGCCCCTGGACAGGAAGACGCACATAGGAGAGCGGTGTGAAACAGTTATGCTCCGTGCAAAAGTTCGACCTGCTCAATCACACCTGGCATGAGGTCGCGCCCATGCATTCACACCGCCGCTTTGTGAGCGTGGCGGTGATGGATGGCTTTATCTACGCCATGGGGGGCAAAACCAGGCGCATGAGCCTGAACACAGCTGAAAGATATGATCCAGAGACAAACCAGTGGACAAGGATCTCTTCCATGAATGAAAAAAGGAGCAACGCATGAAGTGCCACTCTGAATGGAAAGGTATAAAGACCATGGACACAAATAGACACACGTTTTAAATCCTAAATATATTTAGACAAGTACAAATACAACTCACAATGCAATAATATTCCAATACAACAATAATGGATATAATCAATAAATTGCACATGAGTTGTGTTAAATGTACATTCTGCATTTTGTTTATTAAAACCACCTAATTTAATAATTGAAACTGGTTACAATTGTAAATATGGTTCTATGAATCCCGGATGACCTTCAGCACTGCTTCTAGAACAGTGACTACATCAACTGCATCAATACAATTTTAATACAACGGAGTTCAATCAAATGTTCCAAAAACAATAATGCATCAATAACAACAATACATCAATAAAGAAGGCTGTAATATCAATACTGTATGAAAAAAAAAGTATTATAATAGATTTATTTCAGTATTTTGGCTCCTGAACTCCTGAAAAGGTGAAGAAAAAAAAAATTTATAGTAATGCTGTACAACTATAACAGTGTGTGTTTCATAATCATGGGGATGAACTTAACTTTGAGGGTTACATTACCTCATAAACAATTAATATCCTCAGCAACTTAACTTTATCTTGTATTGTATTAACTTGATTTATATTTTATTTTTTATCTTTCAACGTTTTACATCTCTATACTACATGTCCATCTACAGTGAGGAAAGTAAGTATTTAAACTGCGATTTTGCAAGTTCTCCCATTCCCATTGTATGATTTTTAAATTATTTATTTGTATGTTATTGCTGCAATAAGTACTGCAACACCTGAACAAATCAATGTTAATATTTGGTACAGAAGCCTTTGTTTTCAATTAAAGAGGTCAAACGTTTTCTGTAGATCTTGACCAGGTTTGCACACTGCAGCAGGGATTTTGGCCCACTCCTTCCCACAGGTCTTCACTAGGTTGGTCAGGTTTCGGGGCTGTTGCTGAGCAACATAGTTTTTCCTTCCACCAAAGATTTTCTGTTAGATTTAGGTCTAAAGACTGGCTAGGCAAGGGAGGAGGAAGAGAATCGTCTGTGCGATGTAAGATTTTAGGCCGTGGCTACAGAATAGCCAAACAGCTCCAAATAGCCCAGCAGTTTCAGGAGCCGGCACGGCCATATAGCTTCATGGCTGACCCTGACCCTAACCCGGCGCGGTCAAATAGCCCAACAGTTTCAGGAGCCGCGGCACGAAATAGCCTAGCAGTTTCGGCAGCGCGCCGCGGCTCTGTAGACACTCCCAAGATGTTAAACCAGTGTAGTGTATTATCGATAATAACCTTCGAAACTTGGGTCCCAGCTCTCTTCAGGTCATTGACCAGCTCCCGGGACCAGCTCCTCTTGTGTAGTTCTGGGCTGATTCCTCACCATCATAATTGCTACCACCCCACGAGGTGAGATATTGCATCATCCTCATCTTTAGTCTCTTCCATTTTCTAACAATTGCTCCAACAGTTGATCTTTTCCCACAAAGCTGCTTTCCAAATGCCCCGTAGCTCGTGATGGGGCATTTGCAGCCGAGGCTTCGCGGCTTGTACCGAGTAAAAGTGGGCGTGTCAAATGAAGCCCTGCTGAGGCTTGCGTTAATTGGCTAAAAAACACGTCACCTGTAAAAGAGGCGTCACTTTTTGTCTGTGGTCACGTGACTGGTTCAGTATAGTGTAATGTGCACAAGGCCTCGCAGCGCATCGTTGGTGTCAGTCAGTGTGTCAGTGTCAGATTTGCCTCATAATCCATGGCAGTGCCTGGGTCTGAGAAAGCTCAAAATGAATCATTTGTTTGGGCTGGAGATGGTTTGACGTTAAAAAGTTTCTCAATTAAAATAAAGTAGAATTTCCATTGTTGTGGTCAATGAAATCTTGCAATAGTTAATTACTAATATAGAAATAGCTTCTATAGATGTCTGTGTTGCATCTGTCTTGGGAGCAGGAGAATGTGAGAACGAGGCCTAATCAGAGCTTGTACTGCATCATAGAAGATTTATATTTTGTGTATTCATGTTATTTTCTCAATAAAATTGGTTATATGTTTTTCGACGCTGTACTATCATACATGATTTACATTTTTTGACCACAAGATGGCGTAGTGGAGGAAATGAAACTTTGAATGAAACTCTTTTGAGACATCTACTGGTGTATCGATACAATTGGCTAAAGCCTCAAATGGTTCATGGGGCTTCATTTGGCCATCACTTCATTTGGCCGTAGCCCTTTCCAGCCTTATGGAGGTCTACAGTTTGATCTCTGGTGTCTTTTGCCAGCTCTTTAGCCTTGCCCATGGTAGTAGTTGGAGTCTGAATAATTGTGGGGTAGACAGGTGTCTTTATGCAGCCAACAAGCTCAAACAAGGTGCTACAAATAAGTATTGAACACCCTGTCAATCAGCAAGAATTCAGTCTGTATGATATTTTTTTTAGATTCTGTCTCTCACAGTGGAAATGCCTTTACGATGACAATTTCAGACCCTTTCATAATTTCTAAGTGGGAGAACATGCAAAACTTCAGAGTGTTCAAATACATACTTTCCTAATTGTAAATGTCTATCTTGGACTGTATTGTACCTCAAGGTAATTAAAGTAGGACAAACACTTTTTTTTCATTGTAGATCTACATTTGTGGGGGTTTCAATGGGATCATTGGTCTGAACACAGCTGAGAGCTACAACCCTCAGACCAACCAGTGGACCCTGATCCCCGAGATGAACAGCCAACGCACCGGTGTCGGTGTCGCTGCATACGCAGGGGAGATTTTTGCTGTGAGTTAGACTATAGACATAGAGATATTTGACGAGATATTTGACACAATTCTTGGTTAGCTTGATCGTCAAGTAAATTTAGTAAATGTCTTTTCATTTACTACTACTGTCCTGTCCACTTTGTATAGCATATTGTATAACAAAGTTTCCAAAGTATTGCAAAATAAAGTGCTCCCTCCACATAATGGCCTAATTACTCACGTTCTCATTCTCCTACAGGTTGGTGGCTACAATGGGATTGAACGCCTGAACACGTTGGAGGCTTATAACCCGGACACTCAACGTTGGCGCATTCTACCGTCCATGAAATACAAACGCAGTAGCTTTGGGATTGGTGTGCTGGAAAATTAGCTCTATGTTTTTGGAGGCTTTAACGGCTTCATCCACCTCAGTCATGCAGAGCGTTTCGATGTTAGGACGGGTGTTTGGTCAGTCATTAATGCAATGAAAGTGT
The DNA here is from genome assembly GCF_026437365.1 of Eucyclogobius newberryi. Classification (NCBI taxonomy): domain Eukaryota; kingdom Metazoa; phylum Chordata; class Actinopteri; order Gobiiformes; family Gobiidae; genus Eucyclogobius; species Eucyclogobius newberryi. The sequence continues at coordinate 5,927,388 of NW_027315779.1, forward strand.
CCCGCTCTGCTCTGAGCTCCTGCATTGTGTGCAACCTTTATGCGACCAATATTTACTCTGCCCTAGAAGCTGCTTCTGCAGGCAGGGGATTCCAGCAGGTCATTCATAGATGTCTCCAGTCATACGTCATTTCCTGTGCCACCAGCACATCCCCGCCCCCATTTGGGTGAAAAAAATGCCTGAGCTCTCTGCTTCTGTGTCCCCATTGAAGGAGTCAAACACTGAGGACAAGTTCCTTGAAGTGACAAGAAAGCGTGCCTTTACCTTAACCTTAGAGACCCCTGAGTCCTGGCTCAGATTTAGTGAAAGGTCCCTGTGCATATCCCAGGGATATAATAATGCAAAATTAATAATAATGCCTTGGACAGCAATGCTTTATTTATTCACTCAATACTCAACTGTAGTAAACTACTAGCGGCTTCACAGCAGAAGGTCCATATAGGGTGGAAATTAGCTAGCAGTGCTATTGGCCCCTCCAACACGCCACATTCCTAGGCGAGACGGGTGAAGATTCTTAAGGACAGGAGTACTAGAGCCACTGCTGCCATGGGAGACGTTTTCATTTACTATTCACTATGACACTGAAGCCGTCACAGAGGATCAACGACATCAGTGTCTCAGGAGCAGTCTTTGTTTGATCTATTTGAATGAAAGTCGGCGATGCACTATACAGCAACTTTATCACATCACAACAGCTGTGACGTGTGGGTTATTTTTGACTTTGTTCCAGAATATCCCTGTGCTTGTGTCACCCATATGTGGCGTCATCACGACAATCAAGACTCAAGGACAGGAGGGATAAGGTCAGAAGGTTTCTATTTATTTTTTCCCTCCATTATGTCTACTTGTGTCTCTTTTCTCCATGAATTATATTTTCTTTGTACGGAATTCAAGAGGATCGTTTTGGTTGGCATCTTTACCCTGTTCCTTTAACAATAACAAGCAGAGAGCTGTTAATTGTCACACTTCTAATAAAAGTATACAAAACTTTCAATGCTTGTGTTAAATTTGCTGATTATAAAATAGATTTTTGCTAGTGTCTGCTCCATTGTGTATTTGGGCAATGCTCTTCTTCCACATTACCGGTATTTAATATATAAGGTTTTGTCACTGCCTAATTGAAGGTGGTCAGTAGGCAATAGGCACAGATTGAACGCCATCAAACTTCTTTAACAATAATAGACTGCAGTAGCATAATTGTTTATAGTTTGTGACCACCAAAAAATGTCCTATTCTAAACTGTCTCGAGGATGAAACCAAGGATTCTTACTGTTTGCTTTAAAATGAAAATCAGGACTCAACTTCAATTTCATTCAATTACATTTATTTTAGTAACCACAGCAGTTGCCTTGGAGGGCGACAGTGAAAAGCAGATTAAACAATGTCCATAGGGACCTGGCATTGTCCCAGCATCCCGTGTCCTTAGACAAATGTCCCAAGCTCCACTGCCCTTAGACCCTCCTTCCTTCTCGGCCAGGAAAAAATACAAAACCTCCTTGGTAAAAGGAGAAACCTGGAGGAGTTCCACAGTGAAGGAGAGATCCGACTCCCTCAGACGGACTGAGCTCTGCGTGGATGGTTCTATAGCATCTTTGAGGTAGGATGGGCCATGTCCTTTATGGCTTTGTAGGTCAGGAGTAGGATTTTAAATTTGATTCTGAACTCGACAGGAGCCAGTGAAGAGACTCGAGCACCGGTGTAATGTGTTCTCTTCTTTTTGTTCCTGTAGTAATCTTGCTGCTGCATTAACTACACAACAACTTGGAATCGAACTCAATTAACATTTAACGTTGTTCTTTTACACAGACTATTTCAAGAGCCTCTTACACCCAAAGAGAAAGAGCTTTTTCAACTTGTCATTGCAGTTTGGACTTCCTCCTACTCCCTTTCATACATGCATTCAACATATATTGACTGTAATCCTTTGTTATTGTCTATTTGGCATTGAGAATGATTATGTGAATGTTCAAAGAAAAAATCATCAAAACAAAATCATTTTCAACTCTGGAGGACAAAAACAATATTTACTACAGTTCATCAAACAAATCATTACAGAGCTCTCTTTTTTTTAATCTGCATTGTTCTTTGATCTTTTTATGTTATGCATGTTCTCCCCGTGTTTACGTAGGTTTCCTCTGGATGCTCCGGTTTCCCCTACCACTATATGTCTATCTATCTATCTATCTATCTAGATATATATATATATATATATATATATATATATATATATATATATATATATATATATATATATATATATATAATATATTTATATATATATATATATATATATATATATATATATATAATATATTTATATAATATATTTATATATATATATATATATATAATATATTTATATAATATATTTATATATATATATATATATATATATATAATATATTTGTATATATATATATATATATATATAATATATTATATATATATATATATATATATATATATATATATATATATATATATATATATATATATATATATATGCTCCTCCCCTCAGTAATATTGAATAACATCAGCCTGCCCAGGGACTAACTACAGGTGGAAACTAGCACTTGAGCTACAACCTGGTACAATGCAGCTCTCCTGTTGAGGTTAATGTATATTAATCTTAATTAATATGCATATTGTGCACTCTCCCTGTCTCAAATAAACTAAACTGAACTAGCTAACCAACAAAACTCAATTGTCATAGGACTAAATTTTCAAACTGGATTTCGATACCACAGAAAAGCATCAATACTTACTTTAAACTGTATAGCAGATGTTCATGTTGAGAAGCATAAGACTAGTGCATTATTATGAGTATTGATCTGTGAGTGTGGCCTTGTTGGTGTTCTTGTTTCTGTTTGTGTTGTTGTTTGTGTTGTTGTTTCTGTTTGTGTTGTTGTTTGTTGTTGGTGTTGGTGTTGGTGGTGTCGTCTTGAGGTCACTTCATCTGCAGGTCCTACTCTCACACCCAAACCCTGCGTCTGTGTCAGGAGCTGTTCTCCAATTTGTTCAGGGAATCTCAGAGTGTTTCCAGATGTATCTGAAACTCCCGCCTCCTCTTCCTCTGGGCGACCTGTCATTCACACCTCCTCTTCCTCTGGGCGACCTGTCATTCACGCCTCCTCTTCCTCTGGGCGACCTGTCATCCACGCCTCCTCTTCCTCTGGGCGACCTGTCATTCACACCTCCCCTTCCTCTGGGCGACCTGTCATTCACACCTCCTCTTCCTCTGGGCGACCTGTCATCCACGCCTCCTCTTCCTCTGGGCGACCTGTCATCCACGCCTCCTCTTCCTCTGGGCGACCTGTCATCCACGCCTCCTCTTCCTCTGGGCGACCTGTCATTCACACCTCCTCTTCCTCTGGGCGACCTGTCATTCACACCTCCTCTTCCTCTGGGCGACCTGTCATCCACGCCTCCTCTTCCTCTGGGCGACCTGTCATTCACACCTCCTCTTCCTCTGGGCGACCTGTCATTCACACCTCCTCTTCCTCTGGGCGACCTGTCATCCACGCCTCCTCTTCCTCTGGGCGACCTGTCATTCCCGCCTCCTCTTCATCTGGGCGACATGTCATCCACACCTCCTCTTCCTCTGGGCGACCTGTCATCCACACCTCCTCTTCCTCTGGGTGACCTGCCATCCACGCCTCCTCTTCCTCTGGGCGACCTGTCATTCACACCTCCTCTTCCTCTGGGCGACCTGTCATTTACACCTCCTCTTCATCTGGGCGACATGTCATCCACACCTCCTCTTCCTCTGGGCGACCTGTCATCCACACCTCCTCTTCCTCTGGGCGACCTGTCATTCACACCTCCTCTTCCTCTGGGCGACCTGTCATTCACACCTCCTCTTCCTCTGGGCGACCTGTCATTTACACCTCCTCTTCATCTGGGCGACATGTCATCCACACCTCCTCTTCCTCTGGGCGACCTGTCATCCACACCTCCTCTTCCTCTGGGTGACCTGCCATCCACGCCTCCTCTTCCTCTGGGCGACCTGTCATTCACACCTCCTCTTCCTCTGGGCGACCTGTCATTTACACCTCCTCTTCATCTGGGCGACATGTCATCCACACCTCCTCTTCCTCTGGGCGACCTGTCATCCACACCTCCTCTTCCTCTGGGCGACCTGTCATTCACACCTCCTCTTCCTCTGGGCGACTTTGGTTCGACTTTGGTCTCTTTGGTTCAATGAAGAGTGAATTCTTGTGGCTGCAGCGGGACTATGCTCCACGAGGCATTTATCAAAAACTAGTCTGTTAAATAAGCAAACAAATAAACATAGAGCACAAAGATCCTGTAAAAGGTTTGCCGTCATCCATCAATGTAATGATGAAAAAAATTTAAATAAAGAAACCACCCTTGCATTTTTGCCATAATTGCATGACTAAAGAATAGTAACTCTAAAATTTTAGTTACTCTAAGCTTAAAACCTTACTTTGTCAGGATAGAAAGTAACTAATTACAAATACTGACGTCACTGGATTTGTTGGGGGCTAATTGTATTTTATTGGGTAGATTTGAAAGATATTGCGGGTTTAAAATGACCAAATCAATTTTAACACATCTTAATCTATCAAGTTTTGCATTAAAGATTGACCTAAATTGCGTAAAAAAAGTAACTACTCTGAGTGGTACATTTCATCTTTTACCTACTTTCTTACTTTTGACTGCACTGATGGTACACTTATTTACTATGATAAACAATAAAGACATGTGTGTGTTGTATTTCTTTTGTTGTTATTTTTGGCAAAGTGTTAAAGTTTTTTTCCCTCTTGTGAAATTGTACCAATACCTCATACTGTTTGTTTGTTTTAAAAAGCTTATGAGCGTGACATACTTCATTGACTGTTGAATAGGTCAGAGAAACTTTAGTATCAGTCCTAAAGCGTGTTCTGTGCAGTTGACTCCTGTACCTGCTGTTAAATCCATTCCCTTTTGTTTCTGCACACTCCTAATCACTCCTTATATTCAAGGGTTTCAGCTTCCTGTTTATCGGTAATATCTGAGGACCTTTTCTCATTCAAACGATAGAATATTTTGCTTTGAACTGTGAACTACTACGACAACGGTGCTAGATTTCCATCACTCTGAAACCCATGGATTTTGGCCCCCATCTTCTCTCCCTCACCTTGGTCTCCGGCGCGTCCCTTCTGTCCCTGCAGGCCTCACCCCAGCTCTCCTGACACATGGTTTTGATAAGTCCGAGATGAACGGTTGAGACTGAAAAACACACACGATCACTTCTGCTGCCTGCCAGTAAGTTTTACAGCAGCAGTGACTTACTTCTTTGGAATCCTGCTATTGCGCAACCACCGGGAAACAAAACAACTCGAGATACTTGGTAGGAGGAGCCATGGCAACGGACTCAAAAATGTGTGCCTTGAAAATGACTGGGAGTTACGTTCATCTTATTCTGTTGCAGCCGTAGCATCAGTTTTTCCTTGTATTGGAGCAGTGCAAAGGGGCAAACAGGGGCGTGTCCTGGATCCAGATGGAGCTGTGTTTTGGTTATGCGTTGCCATGGGGAACGGAAAGAGTGGGCAGGGCTTAGGGGGAGCGTGTGAGTATAAAAGCATGTGCACTTAAACTCCAAACAGCCTGGTCATCCCATGGACCACCATGGAAAAGGCACTGACAATCCAAGTCCTGAATGGAATGTAAGACTTTTTTTGCATCACTATTTATCTTGGAATTTTTGTTTTATTATTTTTGTTTTATTTTTATTTTATTTTATGGGGATTTAACCTTTGATTGAACTTTGCTCTTATATGACTTTTTGTTGTTATGGAGTCAGGACGGATGTTGATGAGCTGTCATGGCAGAGGTTTTCATTACTTTTGAAAATAGAAATCACTTTTACCAGAGTGAAAACCTCTGTGCACGTTATATACTAATGCCACATGTTGCTGCTTGTGTTGACTTTTCCACTACTAACTATTGGTTTGACAACTTTTACTGCTGAATGATTCTACTTTTCATCAGTCTGCCAAAATAAGCATTACATCATGTGAACATGTTCTGGAAAAGCTTTAGTAAAAGTTTAGTACATGAACAATTTCCAGCTAACGCTTTTGTTTTGGTTGTGGCTAGTTTGCACTGTGTTTCGTGATTTTTGGAAAGACGAAGTGTCTTTACAGTTATGGACATGTTGCTCAATGTTATTGGAGCTGACTAAAGTTATGCCTTCTGTGGTCTTTATGCATGGATTAATAATGATGTGGTGCTTATGTAGCATTCATCTAATATTTAGTGTGGGTGCATTTTTCCTTCTAAGAGGTGAGTTAAAACTAAATAACTTTTTCAGATGGAGTGTGCAGCACCTCCTTCTCTCTATGGAGATGTTATTGCTTTGTCTTGAATGTTCCACAGTCTGGCAATGAACTTTAGAATACTTTTTTCAATTACAAGTGATTTTCTTCCAAATTACTTTGAAAAACACACATTCTTACAGTGAGCTGGATCTCTTCTCCAGAGATCTGACCTGTAACTTGGCCTGGATGGTGCCAATTGCTTATTTCCATGTAGATACATCAACATGTAAATATATGCACATTCAATTGTTTGTGTGTTTTTGGTCTATGTGTGTTTGATTTGTGTTTCAGATAGCTTCTGATAGACAAAGTATAAACTGCTATGAATATTTTTTCTATTTACAAAAATATGGAAAAGAAGGTGCTCGAGTTTTTGTCACTTTTTACTTATATGTAAAATTATACTTAACCAAGAGAAAAATACTATTACACAAGTTTAATAAGTGTGTTGTTTGAAAATACAGCAAATTGTCCAGTTCCTCATGGACTCTGCAGCTGTGGTTCTGCCTCTTGTGTCTCTTCTGTGACTCTCACTTCCTGTGGTCTCTTGTTTTGGACACTGTGTTCCTTGCGTTGAGCCAAAACTTTGTCTGTGGTTGTTTTCTTGGTCCATTTTAAACTGCTGCACATTTTTGGCGCCGCTACTGAAGGATTCTTAGGATGTGCCATGTGGAAGGAGGTATGTAGAAACTTGTCAATGAGTTCAGTCTGTAAAATCAAATCACTTTTACTTTAGTACAACTTTTAAGAAGATTTCTTTCTTCTTTTCATTTCTTGCCATTTAACTTCTGTTTATTTGAAATTGTATCCAGGATTGCCCTTGACTTTGGCTCTTGTTTCTGTCTGCATAGAGACGATTTTCAATCTCATATGTCAAAATGTGTTAATACATTAAGATTATTCATCCTGTTACCATTACGTAACATGATTAAATAATATGAAAATGAACAGAATTTAATTTACTCAGTTACATTTACTTGAGTAACTTTTTGAAGACATTGTACTTCTCAGAGGAGTTTTCTGCCACCAAATGTTTCTCAGACTTGAGGAAATATGGAAGTGGGACAAAAAGTGACAAAAGCTTTTTGTTGACAATATTAAATGATTTGAACATCTGTGTCTCTTGCACTGTTCCTTTAGATTTGATTTTACATCATCCTTACATCTTTACATCTTGAGCTTGAAATTTGTTTTTGTCCTTAACTTCAAATCAGATGCTATGTTGTTGTTTGATGTTTGTTGTTTCTGGGACCACTACTTTACACTTGATGCCTCTTTTACTACTTCTACTAAAACAGGTGTGATACTATAGCTTTAAACTATCCTTATGGATCTTGTATTGGCTAAATGGTCGCACAACCCACCCCTTCTGTTACTCTGGTAATATTTCACTTCCGTATGTTTATTTTCTTTCTTGTACCCTGGAACATGCATTTGGCTGTAAACATTGTCTGTTTGTCCTGTTTGTTTAGTTGCGGCCGTAGTGTTTCTTTATATTGTTTAGCTTTGAAGTGGATGGTCCGACAGAGCGTGGAAACCCGGTGGTCACATGTTGCACAGACAGAGAGTTGAGTCAGGGACACACTCTGCAGGTCCTGCCTTATGTCATGTGTTTTGGCGGGACACTGAGGAAGTTGTGGTTTGGCTCTGCTCCTCTGGGCTTCACGGACATCACTGGGGTAAATATTAGTCATCACAGTTCGAACAGAGAGGGAAAGGAGGGGTTCGATGGAGCAAATAATTGTGCTTGAGGATTTAGTTTGAATCTTGTTGTAGAAGTGTAGACGTTCTGATAACAGCGCTCAAGTTTTTGTAAATTAAACTTTTTCTCTTTTTCTTTTTTTTATAAAAGAAAATTATTGCTTTTCTTTCTTTTCATTTCATTTATTCATCCATCCATCCATCCATCTTATACCGCTTTATCCGGGGCCGGGTCGCGGGGGCAGCAGTCTGAGCAGGGACTCCCAGACTTCCTTCTCCCCAGACACGTCCTCCAACTCCTCCGGGGGGATCCCGAGGCGTTCCCAGGCCAGCCGAGAGACATAGTCTCTCCAGCGTGTCCTGGGTCTTCCCCAGGGTCTCTTCCCGGTGTGACATGCCTGAAACACCTCCCGAGGGAGGCGCCCAGGAGGCATCCGGAACAGATGCCCGAGCCACCTCAGCTGGCTCCTCTCGACGTGGAGGAGCAGCGGCTCTACTCCGAGCTCTCTCCGTGTTGCCGAGCTCCTCACCTTATCTCTAAGGGAGCGCCCAGCCACACGGCGGAGGAAACTCATTTCGACCGCTTGTATCCGCGATCTTGTTCTTTCGGTCACTACCCAAAGCTCATGACCATAGGTGAGGGTAGGAACGTAGACCGACCGGTAAATGGAGAGCTTTGCCTTTCGACTCAACGGTCCGATGCAGCGACTGCATCACTGCAGCCGCTGCACTGATCCGCCTGTCGATCTCACGCTCCATCCTTCCCTCACTCGTGAACAAGACCCTGAGATACTTGAACTCCTCCACTTGGGGCAAGGACACCCCACCCACCTGGAGAGGGCAAGCCACCTTATTCCGGTTGAGAACCATGGCCTCGGATTTGGAGGTGCTGATTCTCATCCCAGCCGCTTCACACTCGGCTGCAAACCGTCCCAGTGCATGTTGCAGGTCCGGGTTTGATGGCGCCATCAGGACAACATCGTCTGCAAACAGCAGAGATGAGATCCTGTGGTCCCCAAACCGGACACCCTCCGACCCCTGACTGCGCCTAGAAATTCTGTCCATAAAAATTATGAATAGAACCGGTGACAAAGGGCAGCCCTGGCGGAGTCCAACATGCACTGGGAACAGGTCTGACTTACTGCCGGCAATGCGAACACAGCTCCTGCTCCGGTCATACAGGGACCGGACAGCACTGAGCAAAGGGCCCCGGACCCCATACTCCCGGAGCACCCCCCAATGGACACCCCGAGGGACACGGTCGAAAGACTTCTCCAGATCCACAAAGCACATGTGGACTGGTTGGGCAAACTCCCATGAACCCTCGAGCACAAGATGGAGGGTATAGAGCTGGTCCAGTGTTCCACGACCGGGACGAAAACCCCTCTGCTCCTCCTGAATCCGAGGTTCGACTATCGGTCGGATTCTCCTCTCCAGTACCTTGGAATAGACCTTACCCGGGAGGCTGAGGAGTATGATCCCTCTGTAGTTGGAACACACCCTCCGGTCCCCCTTCTTGAACAGAGGGACCATCACCCCGGTCTGCCAGTCCAGAGGCACGGTCCCCGACCGCCACGAGATGTTGTAGAGACGTGTCAACCAAGACAGTCCTACAACATCCAGATACTTTAGGTACTCAGGGCGGATCTCATCCACCCCCGGAGCCCTGCCACTGAGGAGTTTGCGAAAAACATCAGTGACTTCAGCTTGGGTGATGGATGAGCCAGCCTCCGAGTCCCCGGTCTCTACTTCCTCTTCGGAAGACGTGACTGAGGGATTAAGGAGGTCCTCAAAGTATTCCTTCCACCGTCCGACGACATCCCCAGTCGAGGTCAGCAGGCCTCCACCCGCATCATAAACAGTGTTGGTGAGGCACTGCTTCCCCCTCCTGAGGCGCCGGACGGTTTGCCAGAATTTCTTTGGGGCCGACGGATAGTCCTCCTCCATAGCTTCATTTCATTTAATTAATTATTATTTATAAAGTGTTCTTAAATCAATAGGGGGAAACCAAATTCCTGGAATGTTTTTAAATAGGACAAAATGTTTTTTTCTTTTATGGTGTTCAGTTAAAGAAGGCCACATTTGAAATGTCAACCTCTTTGTTTTTGTATTTTCTTTAATAATGCCAGTTTGTGTGTGCTGATAAGACACATGTCTTAGAAATAAAAGTCACATACATATTAGAGACCAATATATTGCTTGACTATTCTATTGGGCTGATATTTGACATTGCAAGCGGAGGCACAAGTCCAGGTTCAGTCCTGGTTCAGTCCAAGTTCAGTCCTGGTTCAGTCCAGAGATTTTCTTGCCTGATCCTTGTTGGTGGCAGACTCAGAAGATGCGACTCTTTGAGCCCAGATGCGGTGCACCCCATTCTCCTGCTACCCCAGTCTCTGAGCTCCTGATTCAGCACTACGACATTCAGCTGCACCACCCTGGACCTGAGCGCGTGTTCACAGAGTTGCGCAGGAAATACTGGATTTTGAGGGGCAGAAAAGCAGTTAAGAAGCACCAACATAACTATGTGGACTTCAGGAAGTGGAGAGGCACTCCCCAAGTGCCAAAGATGCTAATGAGAGTAGAGGGCATCCTCAACTCTCTGCCCCTGGGTTACGTGTCCTCTGATCTCTCTGACCCCGACCCAATTACACCCAATTGTCTGTTGATGGGGCGGCCGGACTCCTCCCTTTTCCAAGTGGTGTATCCTGAGTCGGAGCTGCTGAGCCATAAGGGATTCACAAGTGATGGCAGATCACTTCTGGAAGCGCTTTTTCCGACACATTACACATTACAAACACGGCAGAAGTGGCAAACAGAGAATAAGTACATTGCTGTAAGCTCATTGTGGACCAGCAGACCCCTTGAGCCCTCTGGTAGGTCAGGACAGTAAAGACTGTGACAGGGCCGTGTGAGCACAGCTGTAGATCAAGTGAGGAACCAGACCTACACGCCCTTGTGGTTTGTCTTATCACGCTGCCAGCCCTACCCCAAGACAGCACAAACAACTAGTGGTCAATTTCCTCCAGAAATTTGGGGCCGGCTGTACAAAAAATTCTCTGTGGAACCTGTCTGGTCATGCTGTTGCTGTGGTTTTGGTTTGGTTGACGTTGGATGAACTGCGGGTGACGTCATAAGACGCCCTTTCCGTTCCATCCTGGTTGATGATGTGCTTTGAGCTTGTGGGCTTTGACCTCATGTACTTTGAAGATGGGGTATACAAGCAGGGAGATTCGAGCGATCGGACAAGGACGACACCAAGAAGATCAAATCAATCCAGTCTGTGAAGACTCAGAGAGGGAAAGAAGCAACCTGTGTGTGTACCTATAAGATTCATCTGCCACCTGGTGGTTTTTGCTTATTTATTGTTTTGCTTTGCATTCCACAGCATTGCATGTAATGTATACACATATACATGGGGACCAGTAGCTATACGTTTGATGCCATATTGTGAAATATTCCAGACAAAGGTCTATGGGGACGAGCAGGTAATTAACTCCTTATTTGTACCTTTATTTGACATACAGGTACATGAAGCCTTGCTGGAGTCATGTGTTTCCTGTCTGCTCTGAACAGTAAGAGTTTATGTGCTGTGTCTGTGTTCAGCTCATGAGCTCTTACGGTGCAGAGACGACCAGGACTTTACCTTTTGGATTCAGAATTTGTCATTTCAGTTCAAATGTTTGGAGACAAGCTCAGATCTCACAAAATAACACCATAGTGTGATTAGACCACCTCTGATTTTAAGGATTTATCTTCATTAGCAAGATAGAGACCTATCTCTGAACTTACTTAATGAAGGCTTTGATAAAAGATGACATGGTCTGTAAGGAACTATTCATCATGTGTCATTTATCTTAACCTGTCAATGCCCGTCCTGTATAATACTCATATTGTGGTATGTTATTTTATATTCAAACGGGATCCATTTATGATCGATTTAAGATTTTCTTCATCTTTGCATAGTTATATAATTAACCCAGTACATCTTAGCTTGTAGTTTATCACCTCTAGGGGGCAGAGTAACCCAAGACATTCAATTTCATTGCGTTGCTTTTGGTTTGTATTATACTGAGGTTACTCTTTGATATGAACTTTAAATCTGTAATGTGCGCCTGTGTCCACAAGTTTGTCCTTGTGGACCCTGCACTCATGACGTCCTGCTGTGGGCTTTTGAGCTGATCCTGTCACACACAAGGTTTGCTTTGTGGGGACATTACATTGACCTACAAAGATTGATCCAACATGAAATTCTAATCTATACAACTTAACTTTAAACCATGTCGTTGATCTAAAAATAAAAGATTTACCTACTGGGCCCCATGAGTGAGGCATGTCCCCATAAAGTGACTGCATAAACAGAGCTGCGTCCTCACAACACTAGATATACCTGCCAACACTCGCATACACTCACACTCGCACACACACACACACTCACACTCACACGCACGCACGCACGCACGCACGCACGCACGCACACACACACACACACACACACACACACACACACACACACACACACACACACACACACACACACAGTGAACAGATGTCTAAGTATGACTCACCCGTTTAACATTCAGAACGTGACAATAACCAAGATTATGACACATTTGATTTTCAGATTTTATTGTTTGTGCACAAAAGAAAATTACACACAACAAATAATGTTTTTAATATAATGAAGGGACTAATCACTTATTACTAAATTTTCGTCTTACAGTCTTGAGTGAATTTACCTTTACAGTAACATTTTCACATATATACTTTAGCCTAAATATATTGTTGCTATTGCTTTTGCAACCACCTGGTTCTGTTAATTAAAAAGACAATTCCTCTTTATGACCTTTATTTTTATTAATTTAATTTGTTTATGTTGCTTTTCACACTGGTATTATATTGTTAGAAAGAAAAATCTGTCAAAATAACAATTCATGTAAATTCCTCTTCCACGTTTGTCCTCTGACGATGCCTGCCCCTAACGACCATGGCTGTAGACTGTTACCGTGGTGGCAGTTGCTAGAGTAACAATCTAAAGCCACGGTTGCCATGGAGACAGCGGTGGAGGAGGTCGGCATGGTAACTGCACCGACCGCTGCGAGGTGTCCTATTGGTCCGTGCCGTTCCTGGGAGTCGACGCTGCGCAGCAAAGACAGAGATACGCGGCAAGGACAATCCCACCCACATTCAACGCCAACCCACACAGAACCAGGGCACCCCCAAATCTGAAGGGAAAATGTCCTTTTTACGTCACAAGGGGTCGGTAAAGATACACATTGTAGTTTCAGTGTATTCTGTTGGACATGCGATGGATTGGAAGTGTTTGAAAACTAGAACATTCCTATAGTCTTTGCTGCATGAGATGTATCCAATGCTATGCACTAAAAATAAATACTCCATGTACATGCCAATATTGGCCTTTTCACTTTCAAATGCTCAATATGTTTTAGTCTTAGTATGTGGGCAGTTAATAGAAATCGCAGTGTTATTTAAATGCAATTCTATAGTGTAATGTTTAAAACTAAATAACATCCGTGTGTAGATCAATTGCTTAAATAAATAATAAAATATATATATAAATAATAAACTATTCTACTAAGAGGTCAAGATACATATTCTTTATCCAACATCTGTGTGTGCATTCATATTTTTGATAAAACTGATCAAATTACCATAAATCAAAAAAATATCCAAACAAAATGACATTTCAATTAATCTACTGTCAAAATGCATTTGTAGTCAGGTTACTAAATATGTGACAGTGTTTAGTCCTCATTTATTACTAATCTATTATAATCTGAGAGGAGCGTCCCTGTTGTCAGATGTGGCTCAGTGATGGTCTTGGTGCATTGCCAGGCTTCAGTAGCCATGACTGTAGACTGTTACTGTACTGTGTCACTCTATAATCAGTAAGCAGTCTAAAGCCAAGGTGCTGATGCTCTGGCCCAGGAAGGAGAGACAGAGACAAGATGGAGGACAGAGAGTCTCAAATGTCGACCTGGATAAAGAATGGAGAGATAAGGTTAAAGGAATGCATGCAGTCTGACACAGTTCCCATGAGCCTAATGTAATCACTGCAGAGGATGAGGGAAAGCCCAATGACACAAGGAGTGGACCATTGGCTCGGGTCTGATTAATCATTTGTATGTGTTTAATATACATGACTGTCAAATGCCATCACACATACTTGGATCCAAAGCATAAAGATACAAATGTGTAGCAAGTGTAGGGTTTTGAGCATATAATTGAATGACTTTCACTTAAATTTGGTTGAAGAATGGGTACATTTTTTAGATTCTCAAATGCAATTTAGGTCTGGAAACTCAAAGAGACCAAGATCCGAGCCAAAATGTCCATGGATACTGAAAGAGAGCGAGATAGTTTCTTGCACACACTCTGTATCTCGTCTGTATCTATGAAACTAATACATATTTACGCCTTGAACGTGATTGACAGGAGCCTCACTCACCTACTGTTTTCTTATGTATGACCCAGTTTTTTGTGTTGAATGAACTGAATGATGAAATATCAGTTTTTGACGCACATCTCATTATCAGCCCACGTAGTGTGTTGCTTAATACTTTTGAACATGTGTATGAAATTGAATGACTTATGGCATACTCACAAAACCTTACATTGTTAAATATGCTTCATTCTAAGTGACTGACCAGGGGCAAATAAGTTAAAGAAAAATAAAGTTTCAACCTTTGAAAGAAACTCTTAGTTGTCTTTTATTGGTGGTGAACTTAGAAGGACAAAAGCAGACAATTACAGACTACAATCAGTGCAATCACAGTAGGAGGTAGATGCAGTGTCCTCAGTAAACCCAGAAACTTGCACATTCACTTTTACTTCCTTTCTTACTCAGATTCATTACATTCTTGTTTTGTGCCTTGATTTTCCCTTCTAATTATTTGAGGGGGAAAACAAACATCTCATCTTACCATTAATTTATGAAGAAATTGATATTTAGAAATAAGACGTTAAATTACTGACAATTTCAGATTTGGTTTGTGTGTGAGAACAATTCAGAACCACCTGTGAGGACAGCGACAGCGTGGCTTTAAGATCTGACGCTGTCCTTGGTGCCGAAATGGACCGTTGTCGCAACAGCAGTGACAGCTGCGACGCCAAACACAAACTGAAGTCGTTTTTGAGATTTTGGTGCTAAAATCACGCATTCCCGCAGATCACTGTGTTTTCACATTTAGGGACTTAAATACTCCCTCCTTGCATGTATGTTGTTGTTGTTGTTGTTGTTGTTGTTGTTGTTGTTGTTGTTGTTGTTGTTGTTGTTGTTGTTGTTGTTGTTGTTGTCGTTGTCGTTGTCGTTGTTGTCGTTGCTGTTACCGTTGTGTTACTTTTAATGGCGATTGGCAGCCAACTGAAAATGTGCCTTTACCGCCACCGTCTACAAAGTATGTGTTTACACCATACATTTTACAACAACAAAAAAGGAGAGAAAGAATGGGAGAGGTTGAAATAGCTAGAGAGAGAGAACGAGAGAGAGAAAAGAAAGAGGAAAAAAAAACAACCCCTCCTTGCACGTATAAGACCCAGTTTCGTGGGGGTCTCAGAATTACGTCTTGGAAACGCAAATGCCACGTCGGTCAGCTGATTCGCGCCATTTCTGCTCTAGACACAAGCCACGTGCTCAACTCTAGGGCTGAAGGCTGCCCGCTTGACGTCACTCTGTGAATGCACCAATGGTGCGCTGCGCTGTATCGAAGCCTGGCTTATCAGAGCGCGTGGGCAGTATCTTGGTCTGGGTCGGTTTCCATGGCGCCGGGGAAACCTGCTCTGGAGCGTGGGCAGAGCATCTCACCGGTGCAAAGACCACTTTCCGGGGGGGTTCGGACGTGTCTTACGTGCATCTCAGAGGTCCCACTGGAAAGTGTGTTAAATGACCAAAGCTTTAGGTGAGCTAATGAAACGCTCCCAAGCATGTTGGTCAGCCTTGTTTTACTTGCGTGACTTGATATTGTTACATTAAACGTATACATGACCTATAAATTAGCATTTTAAACTTAATCAGTGATTCATTATTTAAAAACATTTTTTCCATGGCACCTGCTCTGTGGTCTCTAATCTAACAAATTGTGAATGAACAAGGAGCTTCATTGACGACTCGTTCTGCTCTGTCTTCCTCGTGCTGCCCGCGTGTTTTAGTCCTTCTCTTAACGCCTCCGCAGCTCTCGTCAATCTATTCTTCCTCCCATCCACAATCACACTGTAGCGGCGTGCGCCTGCTGCGTGTGTGTTCGCCCTGTCTTTGTGTGGTGAGTTACAGTAGGTGACTGGCTGCGCATCATCTGCAAAGTGCGCACGGAGTGACGCAAGGATTGACGTCACTGGTCAGTGACGTCACGAGCGCGCACATGTGGGCACGCACACAACTGGAGGAAAAAGTTATAGCAAAAACGCCAACCGGAAGTGCACGAGAGGGAGATGGAGAGTTGGGGGGAGGGGGGTAAGAGAAAAGAGAAGTATGCCACCGGAAGTAAGTGATGCTTATAATAATGTCATCACTATCACCGGAAACCTCTCAGTGCCACGCACCCCCAGGGGGTTTGTGAGGAGCCCTATCCAACACGTGCACGTACACGCACGCGCACGCGCACACACACACGCACACACACACGCATACACACACATACACACACATACACTCACATACACTCACACATACACTCACACACATACACGCACACACACACACACACGCGCGCACACACGCATACGCACACACACACACACACACACACACGCGCGCGCACACACGCATACGCACACACACACACACACACACACACGCGCGCGCACACACGCATACGCACACACACACACACACACACACACACTCTCTCACCCTCATGAGCGCCACACACACCTCCGGCACGTGCGTGTGTCAGAGTACACGGCACGGTGACATTTGCGCATTTCCAGGACACAGTCCCTTACGCACAGTTTGTTCTCTCTGTCCCCCTCAAAACTTTGATTTTATCTTCATGAAACATTTACATAATTACATTATTAAACATTTTTCACAATTAAGTCTTCTGTTTGTCTTAATGACAAGATGAACATGAAACCCCTTTTCTGTTCTTTTCTCTTTTTAAGGCTGCAGTCTCTGCCCACATGAGACTACATGACTCACACTGCAGCAACTTCCATCGAGAGTCGTGTCAGTCGAACCACGATCCAGACCCTTCTTTTCAGATACACGCTTGCAAGAGGTGATCCCCAAATGTAAGCCTGAGCAAAGAGGTGAGATGTACTTACCCTCACAAAGTTCCAAGTCTGCGCTCTCCTTAGAAGAAAACGCCTTTCCTTTAGCTGTATTTAAAGGACAGTGAGGCGTGAATGTGTCTTGTCGCTCCTCTTCTCCAAAGTCTTATACAGACCGGACTCTCCCATCAACCCAAGGCTTTTTATAGAGATCCCGTAGTAACTCGTAGAGATGGGTGGAGGAGGGAGAGAGGCAGGACGGGGCGGAGGGAAGCTCGAGCTCATTCAAAGATTCACCTACACATGTACGTGCGTATACTACGTCACTGAGACGGCTCACTGCTATTTATAAAAGGGGCAAGAAAAGTAGCCTATAGCCTGAATCACTGTGCGCTTCTTTAAAAAGCACGTTGGAATGAAAATAGCATGTTGCTTCTATATGTGCCCAAAACACCCAGACAGTATCCTGCTAAAATATCAATTCGGGATGTCTATCTAATTAAGAGTCAAGTGGGGCCATTATCGGCTATAATACTTTTACTGCAGTAAACCTATTTCAAATGTAGCCTCCATTATTGTAAATTTGTTTTAGAGAAATAGTTGCCAGCCACTGAATACATATTTGGAATAGTGAGATGTGCAAGGAAGTGGAAAATATGCATTCAATTCTGCACATGAGCTCCATTTTATTGTATAAATAACCCTACAAGATTTGTATTTTTATAGAAATTGTGGCCAAATAGCCCAGAAAAGTCTAGAAAATGGTCAAATCGTGATGTTAAGGCAACCCGATGATTCACCCCAGCTGTTTAGAATGGGAGACCATGCTTCACGCTGCGCATTGCTTCTCGTGCCATCGTTTTCAGTAATTAAGACACGATTAAAAAATCCAACATATCATTTGTGACTTATATTCAATATACAAGAACGGCATCGACTCGCGGGGCTCGTGCCATGAGTCGTGCGTGCAGAAATGATGGGGAGACCCTCGTGCGCAAAGATGCGTGTCAGACACACGTAGGCGCGAGCAGCAGAGATTTTAAACACACGTGATCACTGGCGGCAGGAGCGCATTATTGATGCGTTTGATGGAGTACAGAAAATGTTGTTAAACTTGTTTATTTCTGTCTAATTTGAGTCCGTAGTTCAAAGTTTGTGACAACATCGTCCTGCAAGAGTCAGCCCACTCCAACCTCCGCGGGGATGTGACACCTTTATGTAAAACACCCACGCGTGGACTTCAAAGCCACGTTAACTTCATCATGTTCAAGGACCTGGCTCTTACCTGACCTTTGTAGGTATAGCATCCCACAACAAGCTGAGTAAACTGGAATTAGGCTGAGCAAAATCCACACTGAATAATATAGCAGTGTCTAAAAAAATAAAGTAATACAAATGAAAATGAATTTGAATTATGATTAAAAAGTCAGGCCACCGATGCATTGAATGTCCATCAGAACAAAAAACAAACACACACAAAAAAGGTAATTATGTGCTTTATTCTTCTTGTTAGAAATACAACATAGCAGTGTAGACAACTAAGTGTGATGAATATGGTGCTCTAATGGATGGATTTATTTGTATGCATTTTATTTTATTTTCCAGAGCCTTACAGTATGTTTAGTGATTGAGAATAGATTTTTAACACAATAATTCCACATGATCTTCAAGATATGGGTCAAAGTCATTTCTTCTACTCCCTTTTTTCCAGGAGTAAAATAAACTAACTCCACCATGGTTCTGCGTTGAGGTCATGTTGTATTATTTGTATATTTGTAAATGATATATACATTACATTATATTACTGTATATTATTTCTACAGGCTTGAAACAAAAATACACTCCCTAATGCTGGCTGGTAACTTTATTCAAATGTCTTTATAAACTGAAGTATTATTTCTTGTACACTCTTATACATTCTACATACATACATACATACATACATACATACATAAATACATACATACATCTATCTACTGCATTATGGTTTATTTTGCAAGTATAACTATGCTTGTCTGTACTATAATTTAGCTTTGGACCGGCATGATGCTCTCTTTTACATCTTACAAATTCCTCTTCATAAAACATTCATCTCAAATCGTCTTGATATGCTTTTTTCTTTTACGCCTTTCTCAAAATGACGCATTCCAAGCCGCTGCATTGACCTCATCATCCACAAGTTTACCAGTCAACATTTGGAGCCCACCAGGTCTACGGGGATCTCCCATCGCTGAGCGGCTCAGAATCAACTTACATATTCATGCCTTATAAGTACAAGGAGAATCATAGATCAGTTTTCGTGCCTTTGAGCTATACTGTATCTACCCACCAAAGTCAACGCGCTCTGACGTCTGGGATGACAGTTTGTATTGGACGGAGGGACGGGAGGAGAGGAGAAGAGGGGGGCAGGAACACACTGTAATTTTATCATATGTCCCATATGAATATGCAAGCAGATGGGAGATGAATGATGAAACTGCTGAATGAAGCCCCAGTTTTAATATTGCACATTCACCACTATATGCTGTATCTTTCCATTCAGTTTTACCTTCACAGCAAATCATCTGTTTCCCCTGCTATCTATAGTGCCACTGAATAATAATAACATCATTATTAGCCTTAATGAAGATGAATGAAATTAACTTATTAAGAATGATTCAGGCTTTTCTAGTGGAGGGTTGGTCATCTCTCTCTCTCACCTGGAGAAGCCTGGCAGCGCGGAGAGGATTCTGTTTTTTGATCTCTCCATTACCTTCAACACCATCCAGCCGCTGCTCTTGAGGGACAAGCTGGAGACGGCTGGTGTGGAGTATGACCTGGCAGAGTGGATCCTGGACTACCTGACAGACCAACCCCAGTTTGTGAGAGCCCGGGACAGTGTGTCTGACACTCGGACCTGCAGTGTGGGGGCGCCCCAGGGCACCGTCCTCACACCATTTCTCTTCACCCTCTTCACTGCAGACCTCAGACATGACAGCTGTGTCCTGCAGTTCTCTGACGACTCTGCCATCATCAGACTCATCACGGACGACGACGATGTGGAGTACAGAGGACTAGCGACTTTGTGGACTGGTCAGCAGAACAACCTCCTCATCAACGCGGGGAAGACCAAGGAGATGGTGGTGGACTTCCGCAGACGCCACCCCACTGCCCCCTCACCAGTGAACATCCAGGGATGGGACATTGAGAGAGTGACTCATACAAGTACCTGGGTGTTCATCTGAACCACAAACTGAACTGGACTCACAACACAGACACAGTGAACAGGAAAAGCCAGAGTCGGCTCTACCTCCTGAGGAGACTCAGGTCTTTTGGAGTGACAGGGCCACTCCTGAAGACCTTCTACGACTCTGTGGTGGCATCAGCTCCTGTACGGTGTGGCCTGCTGTAGCAGCAGCATCACAGAGAGGGAGAGGAAGAGGCTGGACAAAGTCATCAAGAAGTCCAGCTCCGTCCTGGGCTTTGCACTGGACTCGGTGCAGGAGGTGGGGGACAGAAGGTTCCTGGCTAAACTCTATGCTGGACCATGAGTGTCGCCCCCTGCAGGACACTCTGTCCACTCTGGAGAGCAGCTTCAGTGAGAGACTGATCCACCCTCGCTGCGTGAAGGAGACGTTTCACAAGTCTTTCCTTCTGCTGCTGTCAGACTCTACAACAAACACTGTTAGCCCTGAACGGGTGTCAGTCAGCTTCATAATCATGCGCAATACTGTGGCATAATGTCAATCATCCCTGGTGCAATGTTCTCTGCCCATATAACAGCTGCAAATAAGAGTTATCTTATCTTACAGTATGGCAGTCAACAAGACAAATCTGGTAACGCCTCCAGATCAAGTTACAGGTCTTACCTTTTTGAGTTTGCTGTTCTTAAAGGTATTTTTTTGAGCAAAAACATATATCTTATTGAATAAATGTAAGGTAAATAATGCCATACTGTAGAACATTCCTGGCAAAAGCAATAAAATCTCCAATGTGGTGAACTCACCATCAGAAAAGTTACCCACTGCACCTTTAATTTGTATTTTATCTTATGACTAACCTATGTAATCCCTAATTTATGTTACAACCTTTTTAATTTAACCCTTGAGCTTCATAGTCATTGACATTTTGTGAAATGTTTAACTTTTTATTTAGAATTTGGAGTTATTATGGAAACAGTTTTATTTTTTTTTATCTGAAACCCATGTATAGGTTTGGGACTGACGCAGCTCTGTAGAGTTGTATGTTTATCATAATTTATTTTTTATTCCAAGCATAAATGTATGTTACAGTTTGTCATTCTTCCTTTATCTGCTCTTGGGGCTGGCACGCTCAGCACTCATTTGCGACTCCTAGTGGCTGTAAAACCACACTACAATCCAAGTGTCATTGGCATTCTTAGCATAATTTTGGGTTACACATTTCCCTTTGTATTTACGGATTGTCCGCCTCCATCTTCTCTACAGTCATTTCGGTGCAAATAATATCCACTGTGCCCAATTGCTAGCCGTATCTTCTCATCTGTATTCTGCACTGAAAATGCAGTCGAGATACAAGGGAAAAAGAGAAGAAGAAAAAAATCTCTAGCCTCCCTTTCGCTATAGCACTATGCTCAGCCTCACAGCCGCCTACCTTGCCTTCACCACCCTCCCAACTACCACTCTGACTCATACTGAAATCCCTGCTCCCCCTGCACCCCTCCTCCCCACACTCATTTGTGTTTTCTCTGCCTTTGATTGCCAACGAACGGGGCAAGACTGGAATGAACAAATCAAAACGTTGGGAGGGATGGAAAGAAGGAAAAAGAACGGCGGAGGGAGGACGAGTTGGTGCTTCCTTAATGAGGATGCTGTCAAAGCTATAGGAAGGAGGAGGCGGAGGAGAGAGAGAGAGAGAGTGGGCGTTTATTAGAGAAACCCCTCTCGCTCGCCCACACACACATTGCTGATGGTGGTGCGGTGTCCTCCTGCCAACTAAAACTAAATGTGTGAGAATGCAAAGCTACGCTGCGCACCAACACCACACACGCCCACGCCAAGACAGCCAACATGAACCCGGATCAACTCCAAACTTTTTTGAACGTGCACTAAAACTATGCCAAACAGGAAAGAATACTATTAAGAATGTATTAATTTAATCAATTTAAGCACAATTTAAAGGAGCACTATGGTGGAAGGCCGACCGCTGTCCTGTCTCCGTGGAGAGACACGCTCAATTAGTATTTATGCTTGAAAATGTGAAAGCTTGCCTTCTTACTGTGAATGGGGACACCTCTCCATAGATCTGACCAGGTGGCATTCTGTGAAACATTCCGAGCAAAGCAATAACATCTCCATAGAGACAAACAGGTGCGGGAAGGAACAGAAAATATACCCGCACGTAGTTTGCCTTCATAATATCTTTGAGTAAAGCGTTCTATATTTGATCTTTTTACTGTGATTTATTTTTTTTGCATGGAAGTAGTAGAAAAAGTTGTGTAATGACTACAAGTGTTGTGTAGAAAGGGAACAACAGTGTAAGGACAATAAAAGTGATTACTGTTTGATAGTGGAGAAGTTCAGAAGTGGTGTTGCTAGTAAAGAAATATTTGTTCATGGGTTTTTGTCTTTTTTTGGAAACTGTTCTAACCCTTAATATTAAGTGGATTGATAGTATAGGCAAAGGTAAAAGTGGTGTTGCTGATTGTGATGTTTAGTAACCTTTTTTGCAAGTCACTAATATCAAGTACTTATATATCAAGTCAAGTTTAAAGTTTGTAACTAAATTCTCACTTGAGCCACTGGTAGCAGCAGCAATTATTTTATTTGTGCTGCTTTTGTACTCAAGTAACAATTGCGTTGACAACTCCAGGTTGTTGAATATCTGTACTCTTCCACCTTATTTTCCCAAATCATACACAAACTGAATTACCTACAACATTTCACTCCAGATTTCTGGACGTGGCTCTTGTCGCTGAAGGGATGCCGACATCTGCTGCCCTTCGCCACAAAGTCATATGTCATTATTTTCTATTTTTTTTTCCCATGCACTCAGCCATAATGAGTCACAACAACTTTACCACATTATCCAAAGTCATATGCTGAATGGAGCGTGTGCGGTGCCAGCTGAAGGCCTGGGATGACTCAGGGTATCTGCTGGCGTGTGTCTCTGTTTGTGTGACTAAAATCTGGGGTATAAATGTAGTGCGGATTGACAGGAACCACATGTGCAGGGCCTGGCGGCTTTCACAACATGATGAAGCACAATGGAGAGACGTCCAAACATGTCTAGGCAGTGAGATGATGAATAGTACAACTCAGAAGAAGGCGTGTGCATGCAGACTTTAATAAAATTGTATTCAATGCTCCAAATACTATTTATACACTATTAAAGCTTGATATTTACCAGATATTTTGTATACTAGTTATAGCAGCATCAAAATGGTGTTTCAAGGAACCATTCAAACACCATTGTACGCAGACACCTGTGCGAGGCAGGTAAGTGTCTTGCCCAAGGACACAACAATATTCACCTGAAGGAGATGCGATTGAACCACTAAACTGTGGGCCAGTAGATTTGACCTTTCTGGTTGACTGCAATGGAACAGTAAACAGTAGATTAGGTAAAGGCAACATTTTACAGCCTGTTGACATAAGTTAATGTGAATTTAGTTAGAATTCTCAAAGATCTACATCAGAGGGTTAGCAGAGTTTAAACACTACAAGTATCACTGAGGAAACGTTATCAATATCCAGAAGGGTGGCTGTACAATCTCAATAACTGAAAATGCGTACAGCTCTTGTGGCCTTGGGGGAGACTTCATTCAAATCCAAATCGAATGAATGCACCAAATCATAAAGCTTCTGCTTTCCAACTAAGGCACTTTACTGTAAGATCAATGCAATAGTATTCCCCCTGTTTATTCTCACCCTTTCACCTGCAGTTGCAGCTGTTTAAGAGTATAGCAACTGAAAATCCACACTTCACCGAGCACATGGCGAAGAAATCTGCATTTTATTGACTACACCAGTACTGTTCGTGTAACTGATCATAACTCAACTACATGCCGTCAAGATCACTGTTGCTTCCAATGTTCTTGGTCCCTGTAGATGTTGGTTAAAATTCAGTTCTCACTCTGGCTCCACTGCACTGACACATCGCTGCATGTTCCCTAACACATATTGTCTCACATCCTCCCCTGGCTTTCCTCTGTGAATTATACATTAAAACCAGCCAAAATCATAGATGTACTCTAAGCTTAACAGCAATGTGTCTAAAACAATTCTCTGGCCACTAGATTCTACATGTGTATGCCATATTAAGTCTTTTTTTTTTAACCTGGGCATTCCTGTCCTGTTCCGCCCTGTAGCAAGTTGTCCCAGCCATGTCTCTGTTGCTCGGGGCTGACAGTGTCTCCCATCAGTCCTCCTCCTCCTCCTCCTCCTAGTCACATCTAAAAGTCATCGCCTCCTACCTCTAAAGGGCCACTGGGGGGAAGACAAAGTGAAAATGAGATCCAAGTGGGAGGGGTTGGAGATATAGTGGTGTGATTGGGCCAGAGAAAACCCCCCAACGTCACAAATTCACCTGCTTCCCCCGCGTTTCTGCTCATCTGTATTCAGGGTGTCTCCTTCTGCATCAGCCCCTGTCCTTCGCTCTCTCGCTCTCTTTCTTCACCTGCATCACGGTGCAGCACTGACAGTCAGAAAAGTCTCGGTCTCTCTCTCTCACACACATACACCGGGGAGACACACGCCCACCACTTCCGGCGGCCCCCACCTCCTCTTCCACTGCAGACACAAACCCCCTTTACAACTCTCACTCTACTGTAGCAGCTGGTTTAAGCCTTAACTTCAAGCTGTATTATTTTACCTTCAGATATACTCATTACGCTCATCCATATGTCGTTTATGTAACAGCTCCAATTATGTAGTGTAGGGGCCTCAAGCTGTTTTAATTAGCATTACAGTTTGACATTTAAAATTAAAACTTCTGCATAAGACCTCCAATGGAGTTGCGGGTTACCTTACTGTATGCTATGTATGGTAATTTGCATGATGGTGATATGTATTACCATTCACCAGTAAAATACAATGAAATGGGATTGGTATAAAAAAAATGATTTATGTGTTGGGAAGGACAACATACGGGAGACACTGTCCCTTTAATTTTTAGTTGCTGGGGAAATCAAGATGTTTACTCTAGCATTATGTACACAGAATAATCTGCTATGAACCCACACATTAACTTTCATGAGCAAAAGTTTGGACAGCTCGCTGTTTCAACTGATGTTCTAATCCATTGCCTTTACTGACATATGAAAAGTAAATGATTCGTTTTGATTTTGCATTGCTAAACCTAACTGATAGGGGATAGGGAAATAAAGGAAGTACCAGTCAGACCACTTGTCAGACCAAGTTTTTTTTTATTTGAAGAGATTCTGCAGTGAGCAAAGTTAACCCCCCAAAAGTATGATGGGAAATTGTGACACCCAGTGGTGAGATCACCAAACTGCTCAAACACTGTATACACATCCTTATGTAATGTGGACATTTAAGCGCTTTCCCCCTGGTTTAAATGTGGGTCAATGCCAATCCTATGTAACAATTGCGTAACAACACATTTCATTACACAAAATAAATTCATACTCAATGAAACAAAGATGGAGTATAGTGATTTGGTGCTATATGATTGCAATCATGGTTGTGATCCGTATTATTAATATGAAAACACACAAACACACGTATCGGTTTTTGGTGTATGCTAATATACAGCTAAATAACAAGCATTGGTCTAAAATATACGACAACAAATTGAGCACTGCTGCGTTTCAAATGTTCTTGGTCCAATACGGCCACCGTAGTTGTTTTGTTTGTTTTATTGAAATAAAAAAATGGCGGACGAGCTTGACAGAGTGCGAATCTCTGCAGCGGAACTCCGAGCCGAAGCGACAAATCCAGCCAAAATCAGCAGCAATCAGAGAGGTGGGAAGAAAAAACAACTATATGTGATGAAATTGTCTGTTTAAATGTACAGGTATCTGAAAATCTAAACTTTTGAGGGAGCATAAAGTAGCTAAAAGAGTCTCTCAAGTTTGAGTCGTGCTAATGTTGTTAGCATCTTAGCTTTCTGTCTGTTCACGCTCATGCTTCCTCGAAACCACAACACTGCTTTTTCCTCTTCTGATCTAATTTTTGTATTCTGTCTCCCTGCTGTAACCTTTGTATTTACAAATAAATCTGTTTTTACTATTACTAACGTAACTTCAAAGACGTCTTTCGTTTTTCAGACAAAATTCAAAAGTATTATCCCTCTTTGCCGTTAATTGTTAACCCATCGGGTCTCGAGTTGATAAGATGTATGTATTAACGCGATAAAGATAACAATTGATTCAGACGTGTCTGTTAAAATCGTCGTAATCGCAATAACGCTTCTTTCTGAAACGCGAACTTTATTGTTTTCAGTGCCTTCTATTCAACGCTTATTTAGTTTTATATTTACTTTCATTTTCCCAAAACAATTCACTCCAAACATGTGATTTTCGTGTTTCTCTGCTGTGATGTACATTATATTATTATTTTAAAATGTGTCATAAAATGACTCCATGTATGGGCATAACTTGGATTTGACTATTTACTTGAACGGAGTTGGACGTTGGCCCTTATTGACTCACCATTATAGTATAGACTTTTATTACATGCATAAGAAACCACTAACATTTAACGTAACATATATAACTTACGAAATAAGCTGGTAAAAAATGTATTAAAATTATTTGTTATTGCAATGACTGTGATGTAACTATTGTATTTAAATTGCTGGCCCAGTGCTTGAAGTGTTAACCTACAAACCCAGATATTGTTGGTGCGTAGTTAGTATACTGCATACTGCCGTCGTTTCCTTGGGCAAGAGAAATGTAGAGATCATTTATATCGGCTTGCAAAAGTAGTCGTACCCTTGGAACTTTTCCACATTTTGTCACATCATGACTTGTATAAAAGCTTGTATAAATAGTATTGGCATTTTTTGTGAAAGAGCAACACAAAGCAGCACATAATGAAGTGAAATTCTATCTTTGCATTAATTTTAGAAAAAATAAAAACAGAAGCATGCAAAAGTATTCAGCCTGAGTGCAACCAATTGTTGTCAGAAGTTGCTTGGTGATTGCTGAAAGATTGAATGTTGACCTAATTAAATAGTGTACACTTGTGGGTAATCCCAGTATAAATGCAGTTTTTCTCTGAGAGCCACAGAAGTTTGCTAAGGGGAGGTTTGGGAGCAAAGACAGGCTTGACAGGTTAGGGATAAAGTTGTGGAGACATTTTTAAACAGGGTTTTAGGTTGTAAAAGTTTCCCAAGTTTTGAACATCTTGCAGAGCACTGTTCAATCCATCATCCGGAAATGGAAAGAGTATGGCACAACTAAAAGACATGGCCGTCCACCGAAACTTGGATCTGATCAAAAAGAGCTCTGATTCAAAATGCAGCAAAGAGGCCCATGGTAACTGGAGCTGCAGAGATCCACAGCTCAGGTGGACATGGAATCTGTCCACAGGACAACTACCGGTCTTAGTTATGCACTACACAAATCTGGCTTTTATGGAAGAGAGGCTAGAAGAAGCCATTGTTGAAAAACGGCCCTAAGAAGTCCTTTTTGTTTACAGTTTGCCAGAGGCCATCTGACTAGAAGAGGCTCTGGTCTGATGAGACCAACATTTAACTATTTGGCCTAAAAGCTGAACACTATGTGGTGGAAAACTAACACCGCACATGACTCTGGACACACTATCGCCACTGTCAAACGGCGCAGAATCATGCTATGGGGCGGCTTTTCTTCAGCAGGGACGGGGAAACTGCTCAGAACTGATGAGAAGATGTACAGGGAAGAAAACTTGTTGGCGTCTGCAAAAGGCTTGAGACTGGGGTGGAGGTTCACCTTCAGCAGGACAATGACCATACACATAAAGCCATAGCTACAATGGAATGTTTTTAAACAAACATATTCATGTGTTAAAATGGCCCTGTCAAAGTCCAGACCTACGTTTCCCTCTAGTGAACAAAGCTTAGATACCTCAAACGATTTGCAGCTGACACAGGGCGACCTAATACTAGCAACCTAATGCTTTTGCAGTCTGTACTTTTCAGTTTTTATTTTTAATCTTAAACTTATATCATTTTCCTTCCACTTCACAATTGTGTGCCGCTTTGTTGTTCTTTCACAAAAAAATGCCACACATTATGCAATATGTACTCTTTGTTGAATCTTCTCCCCCTCCTGTTTTGTAAATCATAAATAATTTGATTCCTCCCATATCATCACGGTCATTACAACTGCGTGCTGAGATCCGGAAGTGAGAGCCTAGCTTGAAATGCGGTGAAATCCTGGATCAAATTTTCTTAAACTGTGTATAATTCCCTCTGCAGCCAGTAGAACTCGGGTAGTCCCGAGGCAAATGGCAGAGATTCAAATCTAATTTTTATTTTTGTTTATTTATTTATTTTCCTTTTATAAAAATATATGCAACACTAAAGGTACACACGAGCATGTTTAAAGACTAATAATACAAATAATTAATGCAAAATAGTGGTTTTGACATGACAAAATGTGGGAAAGTTCTCGGGGTACGAATACTTTTGCAAGCTACTGTGCATGAATCTTCTGATTTTTGGATTGACAATTCTAATCCTGTATTCTCCTAGTATTAGTAGTGAATTGAAGGTGGTTTTGATGAATGTTGGTGTTTTGTGAATTTGTGTTTCATCCAATGAAAATCTCCTTCTTTCTGGTATTTTAGGACAGCCTGATAATATAACCGAGGAACAGCAGAAGGTGCACAAGCGACATAAAAAGTGGGAAGGCAAGAAGCCAGATCTGCAGCGATACCGGGCAACAGTAGGGAGGCGCCATCGAGACAGTGAGGAAGGTGAACCTATTGTCCCAAGTCAAAATGAAGACCATGTCCCACTAGAATCACAACAACAGCTCAAAATAAAAGAAATGATGGTGGACAGACATGAGAGCACAGATGGAGGAGCTGTTTTGAACAAAGGAATAGAAGACGGAGTAAGAAGTGATTGTAATAACACCCAGAAGTCTAAAAAAACACCACCACTCGCTAAAACAGAAGAGAATCAAGAAAAGGACTGTGATGAGCATGATGGGGAACAACAAGAACTTGCCGGAGCTGCAAAGACGCCAAAAAAGTCTCGAAAACCGGACAGAGAATTTTATCAACCTGGCAGCAGAAGAAAGGATGCTAGAGAGCAAGACAAATCTGTAAATATAAAAACAGAAATGCTGTCACAGTCGAGTACATCTGAAAAGGAAGGGAGTAAAAATAGTTCAGAACCAAAGAAAGCTGTGAAAGAGACAAATGTTGGAAATAAAACGTTGCCATCTGAGGTGTCAATAGAAAAACTTGTCAACAAAGTGGGAAAACTTAGTGTAAAGAAACAAAACAAATCAGGAGAGAGAGTGGAAGAGACGGCAGAGGCCAGCTCTAAAAAATCAAAGCAGTATGAAAAAACTGAGATAGTTAAAAGTGTTGAGAAATCTGAAGAGGACAATAGGAAGAAATCAAACCGTAGGATCCTTCCTACGGTTTGGAGGAAAGGAGAACTGGACAAAGAGAAAACAAGTAGACCAGGAGAGGAGAAGCAAGGCAAATCCAACGAAGGCCGTAAAAGTAACAGTATCACTAATGCCAAGTCACAAGACGCTGTGAAAAATTTTAAAAGTGAGAAAGTTGGAAAACGAGCAGTGGAAAGAACGGATCAAAATAGGACCACCCCAAACTCAAAACGTTACTCTAAATCTTACATAAGGCGCCCACGAAATCGAACAAACAGCAGCAGCTCAGCCAGCAGTGTTACTAGTCTGGACTGTCCCGGGGCTGTGGCAGCAACAAGGAGGCGACCCAAGCATAAAGATAATTATAAAGAGACAATAGTTTTAAACAGAGGAGGCCGGAGGAGCCATTTGCGGAGCTGGACCACAAACGGTGAATCTGACTCTGAATCACTAGATGGGAGTGAGACTAGTGACACAGCAGAGGACAGAAGGAGGAAACATTTTGAAAGAGGTACGGAAAGACAAAGGGAGGATGGAAATAGACTGTGCAGAAATAGAGAAGGAAGTAGAGGTCTCCTTAAGGTGTCACTTGAAAAACAAACTACGGCAGCGTCACACAATGGAGAGACGCAATATCGCAGACAAGTCACGGCTCCACGTGCCAGAGGTGGGGGGATTCTAGTGCTCCCATCCCGCACTGACATATCACAGCCGGCTGAGGTGGGGCAGAGACTTTTCGGGGGGATTCGCGGAGGAGGGCCGCCTCGAAGCAGAGGGGGGAGGGGAGGTGGGGTAAGGAGGCTGTGGGACCCTAATAACCCAGATCAAAAGCCAGCTCTTGCAAACATGCAGCACCACTCGACTCCTCAGCAACATGCATATTTTCAGGCCGGAACGGGCTACGGTCAGCTCCACTTCCTGGACACAGATGACGAAGTGGCAGGTCCAGTCCAACAGGAGGAGCACTTTAGATCCCAGCAGGCAGCAGCCATGGCTTATTATAAATTTCAAAACTCAGATAATCCTTACTGCTATCCTGCGTCCTCCAATAACCCCACAGCCACCAGCAACCAGCGTTACGCCTATCCTTACATGGGACCATACCAAATGGCGAATGGCATGTACGCTAGTGCTGATGCGGGGCACTTTGTGGGGCCGTACAGAGGAGGTTACGGGCAAGCTGGTACAGGGTTAAATGTGTCTTATGAAGAGGCAGAACAACAGTCCAGAGGGGAGCTAGGGCGGCTGCTGCGGGCCGCGGACTCTCATGAGGCCCAACTCAGTAACCTGCTGTCCCGGGACAGGCTCAGCGCGGAGGGACTGGATCGCATGGGCCAGCTCAGGTGAAAATATTGATCTTGTTATTTACTTTTAATGGCGGTTGGCCAACTGAAAAGGTGCATTTATCGCCCACATAGACTAGTTGTACGTCTTAAACATTTTATGGAGTATGGAGAGAGAAAGAGAAGAAGAAAAAAAAGACAGAAAACTGAGTCACAGTGTATTCTGTTTTTTTGCCGTCAGCTACATTAAGCAAAATACACTAAATGATATAACACAATATGATATCAATTATAATATAAATATATAATTCATTCTCCCCCTATAATTTTTGTCACTGCTTTTAGGTTAAGGTCATTTCAAGGCATATTGAAATGTTATATTTTCCTTTTTGTTCTGCAGGGCAGACCTCTTGTCCCTTTATGAACAGGTGATTCTCTCAGATATCGAGTTATCTGATTCTCAAAATGTGGACCAGGCTCTCTGGAAAAATGTCTTTTATCAAGTCATTGAACGTTTCCGCCAACTGCTCAAAGACCCTAACCACGAGAGCGACCCCAGCACCAGAAACACGCTGCTCACTCTACTGGACGAGGTGAGCGGGTTTATATCAAATAATCCAATAATTTAAAACAATCATCTCCGTCCCCCTAACGTTTATTTTTTTTTTTTTTTAGGGAGCACTGTTTTTTGATGCACTTCTTCAGAAACTGCAGACTGTGTATCAGTTTAAGCTTGAGGACTACATGGACGGTGTGGCCATAAGAGCTAGACCACTGCGTAAAGTGGTAAAGTTTATATGCTGATATTTAAGTTGCATATGCCTTTTCTAGCTTCTCTGGCATATTTTCAAATGTTAAACCGGCACTGAGATATGTAGTTTCTTGTCTGTTTTTCAGGTAAAGTATGCTCTGATCAGTGCTCAGCGCTGTATGATCTGTCAAGGCGACATCGCACGTTACAGAGAACAGGCCAGTGACTCTACAAACTACGGCAAAGCTCGCAGGTCCGCTCACACAGTCACTTTCTGATGAATATCAGTCACATAATGGACCCATGCACCACTGACTAACTGCTAACACAGATTTTGTTGTCAGTTGGACACATTTATTTGAGGTTTAAAAGTTGTTCTACTATTTTTCCAGCTGGTATCTCAAGGCTCAGCAGATTGCTCCTAAAAATGGCCGGCCGTATAACCAGCTAGCTCTGCTGGCAGTCTACACAGTAAGGGACTATTTCTTCAAATGGGTAGTTATGTTTTGTCATAACCTTTTTAATGTGCCATCATAGAAAAGGAAGTTAGATGCTGTGTATTACTACATGCGGAGCTTGGCAGCCTCTAACCCCATTCTTACTGCAAAAGAGAGCCTTATGAGTTTATTTGAAGAGGCTAAACGCAAGGTTTGATACAAAATTCTCTGTATCAACAATGAATTGTCAAGTCCAATGAGAGGTGGCCATTCCTGTCATTATTTCTTGTTCAGGCAGAGCAGATGGAGAGGAAGAGGAAGCAAGAGTTTGATGATGGCTCCAGGGGTCCCGCAGTGAGTGGGCGTGGCAAAGAGGACCGAGCCCGAGTGGAACTCTGGATT
The DNA here is from genome assembly GCF_026437365.1 of Eucyclogobius newberryi. NCBI lineage: Eukaryota > Metazoa > Chordata > Actinopteri > Gobiiformes > Gobiidae > Eucyclogobius > Eucyclogobius newberryi. Next base: position 5,960,039 of record NW_027315779.1, read on the forward strand.
CGGCCCACGGGACAGACCCCCGGCTCGTCCCACCGCTGGGGCAGTGAGTCCAGCAGAGACTCTGAGCAGGACGGAGATCTGGGCACAGTCAGCACCAGTGATGTAAGAAAAATATTTACAGGGTTAGCAAGACTTTTACGGACGTCTGTGTGGTATATTTTAGTCTCCAGTGCTCGCAAATGTTGTTTGTCCCCTGTTTTCTGATGACATATATTCTTTTTTAGAGCTGAACAGAACAGCCTGATGTTTAGTCATGCCTTGTCCTTCCTCTTTCTCTGCAGCTGAATAAAAGGTTCATTTTGAGTTTTCTGCATGCACACGGGAAGCTCTTCACTAAAGTGGGGTGAGTGAGGTTGTTTTTTTGAGCTGCTCTGACTCACTGAATCGGGTTCTGGGGTTTGTTTGAAGAGTTTATGGTCATGACAGAAATATGTATTGTATGTATTTTGGATTGTTTCTCTACAGGATGGAGTCATTCTCGGGAGTGGCCAGTCGTGTTCTGCAGGACTTTAGGACACTGCTGCAGCACAACCCCTCTGTGCTGGGCAGCACTCTCCTGCTGCAGATCATCACCATCAACCTGTTCACCATCCACAACGCACACAGCAGAGGTACACCAGGGGCACACCTGCTGCTACAGTCCTTACTCAGAGCTGTGAAGTCACTTCTGTGTTGACAAATCCAGACAAATGCAAACTATACATATTTATACATATACATTGTATTTTTTATATATAAAAATATATGTATTTATGCATTTAATATTATTATTAATATATATATTTTTAATCTAAATCTTAATTTAAATACCAGAAACGTGTGGTTCTGCAGCAGATTAGAAAGGATTAGAAGAGAAGATGATTTATGTAATATTTTGTGGCCCGTTGGCTTTATTAGACAGGAGAGGACAGTGTGAAACGGGGATGAGAGAGGGGAGGACATACAAATAAGTGAGGTCCTGATCTAAAGATTTGGGTTAGAGTGCGTCACATGACACTGCTCACAGCTGATTGGTCCGATCTTACCCTGGTCAAGAACAGGAGCTGTTATTGTTTCTGTGGTGATTTACACTGAATTAAAACAAACTTCTTTTCAGTGACAGAAAACTAAGTTTACTCAAACTAAACCAGCCTCTAGCAAAAGGCCTCCGGTGTCTACAGCTTTGAACAAAATGAGCCATAACTGTATTCTCTTACTTTTGTGGTTTAATTGGACTTTTTGAATATGCTAGCACCAATGGTATACTGTTATATGTTTATCTTTCTAACAACATGTCAGAGGTGTATACATAACATGTGAAAACAGTAATTGCCATATATCTGTCTCAGGAGAGGAAGGAGAGTCCCGGTCTGTTCTACAGGAACAGAGCACAGCCCTGGGTCTGGCTATGTTTGCACTTTTGGTGCAGCGCTGCACTGAGCTTCTCAGAGGGACAAAAACTGGTAAGAGCTGCATAATTGTTGACCATGTTTTGTCTTTTTAAATGAATTTTATTGAACTGTCTCTTTCGCTTCAGAACCAGAGTCCACTGCAGATGAAAATCAGGAGCCAATGGTGAAGGTCTCTGCATTTCCCACAGACCTGCGAGAACTCCTGCCCTGCATCAAAGTCTGGTCTGACTGGATGTTAGGACAGCCGGATCAGTGGAATCCCCCGCCCAGCAGCATAGAGTCAGAGTACGGTATAACAAGTTACAATTTGTGCTTTTTCTTGAAAGGATTTTAAAGGTATTTTCTCTTTGATGCAGATCCAGCCCCGATGTTTGGCAGGTCCTGGCTGACCTGTGTAATGTGTTGGCACATGTGGACCATGAGGAGGTGCTCCTGTACAAAGTGGACTCAGACGAGATGGAGAGCGACGAGGATCTGACCCTGCTGCAGCTCAAAGAGGACAGACTGCTCGCTGGGTTTGTGCCACTGCTGGCCGCTCCGCAGGAACCGTGCTACATGGACAAACAGATAGATATGGTAAATCTCTGTAGCAATATTACAAATCAACTGACGCAATCAAATTCTGTTTGCTAACTTGTGTTGCTTTTTCCTTGCACATTTCAGACTATTGCAGCTGACTGTAAAAGAGTGACAGTGCTGAAGTACTTTTTGGAAGCCTTGTGTGGACAGGAAGAGCCACTGCTGGCATTTAAAGGGGGAAAATATGTCTCTGTGGCATGTCCTACTCCATGCACAAATTTAATAAATCAGCAAGTTTCTCAAACAGAGAAAGAGGTGACGTAACCCTTACGCATTCACGATACACCACTCATCTTCATCTGTAATTCTTGTTTGTCATGTGTTCAACAGCCAGATGATGTGATTGTGGAAGCAGAGTCCTCTGTTTCTGCGTCAGAGGGAGATGAGATTGAGGAGGCTGATGACGGCGAGAACGGCATTAAGCAGCTGAGGGCACGCCGCCATGCTCTGGTGAACAAACTGGCCCAAGAACAGAAGAGAAGGGATAAAATCCAGGTACAAGTACAACGAGAGTTACATATGTCACTATGGTTCTATGAATCCCAGATGATCGCCAGAAGGTGGTGCTGAAAGCCCCTGAAAGATGACCAAAATAAAATGAGTTCTAATATGTCTGTAAACTTGTTGTCCAGGCTGTACTGCAGACAGGAGGACAACTGGAGTTGGAGGTGCAGCCTTTCTTTTTGGTTCCTGACACCAATACATTCATTGATCATTTGGATGGACTGAAGAAATTGCTCCAGAGTGGCACTTACATCATCGTTGTGCCACTAATTGGTGAGACCAAATTATAAGAATAATGATTCTCTTGAATCTTTCTGTGCCTTCTCCTACTTATGGAGGAGTTGGCTCTGAGCAGAAACTGCTTATCCGTGCTTATAGTTTGTGTTCTTTTCCAGTCATAACTGAGCTGGATGGTTTGGCCAAAGGGCAGGACAACGTGGTAGGAGTGGGGTCCAGTGGCCGTTCAAACTGTAATACAAATATGGCTCACATAAAAGCGGTGCAGGAGAAGGCCAAAGCTGCTGTGTTTTTCCTGGAGAAAGGTTTTGAGTCCCGTGAGCCCTGCCTCCGAGCTCTGACCAGCCGTGGAAATCAGCTCGAGTCAATTGCGTTTCGCAGTGAGGACACATCTGGACAACAGGTACATGAATGTTTGAGCAAATCATTTTTGAAAAACAAATTAATTGTAGATACTTCACCACTTAAACTATCTTTCAGGGCAACAACGATGATGTCATTCTGTCCTGCTGTCTTCATTACTGCAATGACAAGGCTAAGGATTTTATGTCTGATAAGAAAAGTATGTTGTTTAGTTTTCCATTGTTTGCTCTAAATACACAATATTTAATGTTCTGCTTTCCACAGATGGGACAGTACGGATAAGGAGAGAGGTTGTCCTTCTCACAGATGATCGTAACCTTCGAGTCAAAGCTTTGACACGTAACGTCCCAGTGAGAGACATTCCAGCATTTCTGAGCTGGGCTAAAGTGGGCTGAACTGGGTCAACAAGTGACTTTGAGGAGCCCAACTACTAAAGTCTGCTTGCTTCTCAGTCGGACGAGAAGACCCTTAAGCAGAGAGAGAAGAGCAATCAGAGTTGAGGGAAGAGTTTAGAAGGCAAGCGAATCACTTGTGGAGTAAAAGTAGTGAAAGCAGGGTGGCTTTTGTGTGTGTTTGTGTGTTACAATCGAAGACCTTCCCAAGAAAAGGCTGGATAAGTCTTGGAAATGCTTGAGTCAAAGAAAGGGATGAGAGCCGTGATGTGGATATGTCCAGTGAGGCACAAGCATCTGCTTAGCTTGTATGTAAGGAGGAGCAGCAGTATTCAAGGAGACTGTTATGGAGAGGGACAGTATGGTAATAACCAAACACCAGAACCACACGTCCCAAATCTCAAAGCTCAGAATCCGATCAGTGAACAGAATAGACACAAGTGAGTACTCAAACTAGCAAATTGAGGTACAGAACTCTGTTGTCTTGTCTTGAACAGGAAGTTTTAGACAAAAGGTCTAGTTACACTGAGAAAATTATAGCAGGGGAAAAACAATGTTCTTATACCTTGTTAATTTTGATTTTGGAAGTAAAAATGTACTTCTTTAATCCCCTCCATTTTAACTACCACAGGTGTCGGCTAGCAGTATGAAGATTTCAGTTGCACTTTTATGTCAAACAGGATCTTATGATTTCCCTCTTAACAATACAAACCACTCTAATCTTTACAGAGCATTTTTTCCTCAACTCACATTTAGTTTGTGAAATGGGGTCCCACTAAAACTTTAGGCTTTTTTGTGAATTAATTCACAAAACGTGTGATTAACGTGATCTTAATGTTGCTTTTTCAGTCCGTTCAAAATGTTTGGAGGCAAGTTCTGCTTTGATTTGTTTTACTACCAAAATGTGGCACCGTTAAGTAAAATAAAAGAAGACAATTCAAATCTCAATCCTATGTGACTAGATGTGTTGTCCTCCATTTGGGAGTCTTCTTTTTAAGTTTGGTTCTATTTATTTTGTTGTGCCTGCTGTGACAGTGGCACTGTAGTGTTTTAACTGCTATTGTTTGTGGATAGTACAGCTGTACACTGAGCTTTTATTGTGCTTCATTAAACATTTAACATTTTGGGGCAGTACAGTGTTTGGGTCTTTCATTTACCCTTAAAATATTAGTCATCACACTACTTTATTAGTTTATATACATGACATTACCATTAGTTGCGTCAATATAAAACAAAAGGGACATCTACAAATCACTGCATTGCATTAAAGAACCGGTTTAGTTTGTAGAGTGCCCTCATGTGGTGGTTTACATTATTACACACTATCTTTGGCTTGTGTATGTGCGATTTTGGGTGGTTTTGAGGATATGTTGGCCCAAGATGATCAAAGTATTTTCCAGCACTTTTGACAAACATGTTTATTGTGTCGTATTTTGGCTAAGAACAAAGATTTCGTATAAGTCAGTCTGATTTGTAGACGACTGGGGAGCATTTAAATGTATATTTGAAAATGTTTTGGACCTCTACAGAGTATATATCTTCAGATGATGAAATCCTAAAAAGCAAACTGCCCACAATTCTTCATCTTAGTGGGCCAGAAAAGATGCACATGAATAATATTGTGTAAACATAAATAGATTCTGTCCATGTGTAAGAGGACATCAAGTTCCCTTGTACATCCATACATATCTTTGGCTCCAGTGTGCTCCTGTGCCTGGATACAGACCACACAGACAGGACCTGACTCCCATCATCATGACAACAGGGCTGCGGTTGACCAATCACAGAGCCCCAATCCTGATGCCTCTCTCTGATTGGTCCAAACCCACAACCTGTTATGGAATGCACATCCTTAACATCTCTGCTGCCAATTCCATAGAAATGACTAGATTATAGATTATATACATATATAATTATATACAGATTATAATCTCGTAATTTGTGTTTACATTTTAATGGTCTAAAAGAGTATTAACTCTTTGTAACACATGGTAGTCTGAGAGGCAATTTATAGGTACATTTTGATTGGGTTTGCTATACCCTACAGTGTTTTAATTGATATTGAATTGTAAGACTTACATGATTTAGATTGCACTGTACTGTCAATAGTATGTTTTTTGATATATTTGCACAAAAACATATTCATAATTTGGCCTAAAAGCTGTTACATCTTACCTGACAATAGCTGGCTATTTATAGAAAAAGACCAGGCTGGAACTGAAACTGTTAATCAGGTTAAGAGCTCAGTGACAGACAGAACATTATGGCAGACAATTGCTGTGTTATGCTCGAGAGTGGATGACAAATATTCACAGTATAACTTCTAAATCTCGACGGGACTCGCATGGTGCTTGCAGCAGATTGAGATTGGGGAGGAGGGGGCAACAACAGGAGCTGGGGTGCAGCTGTGGACAGTATCGGGCACTACATCTCTGCCTCACATGCGTTTGCTCTGTTTAAAACCACGCAGCCTGCACTGAGCCCTTTTTGCTCTGGGTATTTGTTAGCTCCTTATTTCCGCGATATAAAGAAAACGAACCTCCTCGCCGCCATTTTTAGGGACCAACCTATGAAGAGAAACTTTGTGCCTGACATTAGCAGCAGCTCTTAGCCGACAGCCTGGAGCGTGACAGCAGCTAGCGGATAGCCCTGACAGTCCTTTACTAGGCTCATTTAGATGTCATTATTATCTTATCTGCCGCTTAAGATGACGAGTTTTAAGGAAAGAGAGGAGTGACTCGTTTACGTACTTTTAAACTTAGTAAAATAGTTGTATTGGGAGAGAATGTACAGATTAGCAAATTAGCATTAGCACGTCGCTGGCTCCTTGATTTCTCGAGACTGCACTGGCTCATCTGTGATTTAGCGGCAGTTGTTTGCTCTCACTGGGTTAATACAGCAGACCAGAGTGTGAACAAGGTAAGTGTGTGAGCACAACACTAGCTGTTATTCACATGTATATACTGTCTATTTGCTTGCTGCAGTGATGCTTGTTAAGCCTGACGCTAGCTCTCTGTGTTGTTGCTGCTACTGCCCGATTTGCGTCAGGGATGTTGATGTCCACAAGTAATAACAAGTGCACAATAATCGTTGATTCAAATGTAGTGTTTTTTTTTTGCTTACTAGCTAGATTAGCCCACAATGTGCATTATTAACGCGCTATGTTCAAGTTGTTTCGTATAGTTTCTAAATTGACAAACGTTTTGTCATCATATAAATGCTCCATCTTCCTTATTTGATAGGCTTATTATTTATTCTTTACAATGTTTACTTTGGCCTTGCCCAGACGTAAATCTGAGAAGACAATGTGTGTGGATTTATCAATCAGACTTGTTCAAACAGAGGGTAGATAGCTTTGTGGCTTTGTTGTTTGTGCATGTTTTGTTGCCGTACTCAACATGGCATCGCAGTCTGCGCATGCGCGGAGACCGTTTTAGCAAATTCTGTGGCGACGCAAATCGTGCAGTAACAGTTCACTAGCGATAGCTGACCAAAAGTTGTTGCCTTAACTTGAATGGTGGGAAGTGTCGAAAGATTGGAGCCTGCCCTTTTATAACCAGTGCAAGGACATATAATCACCCTCAATGGATCAGTCAATGTGACGTTTAATGACATTCAAAGCCAGGATAACTGTACGTTTTGTCAGGGTTTATTGCAATTAAAGCCACTCGTGGTAAAATGCTGCTTAAACCAAAGAAAGGTTAGCCTTCTGCGTTAGCTGCTAATCCGCTTTATGCAACTATCGCCCAGGAGCGTGCCACTCCCTCATTTCTGTTGTTGTCCAGTGTAGACTAGTGAAACTTGTACATAGAACATCATTTTCCGCGGTTTTCCCCTACAGTGTGCATAATCACCGCACGGGGAGAGCTGTCCCGTGGACGGCCGGTGACATCGGTCAGGGAGGCGCCGTGTCCATTGAAGTATGTGTTTGTGCTGCTTTTGGACACTAGACCTCAAACGCCTGACAGGTCTGTGCTCGTGGGCCTGTAGTGAAACTGACCAGAGGCTCGTGTTCATTGGCAAGTGAATGCTCCGTTTTGAGCAGTGGCCAGGCGCATTCCACCGTTTCTGTGTTGATGTTGCGTAACACTGACTATCTGCAAGCTTCTCCTCTGGGCTTATCTGTGACTTTACTTATGCATGACACAGAAGATGAGCTGGACCACGGTTTACACATAAAAACACATTCAACTTCATATTTAGAATGGCTGCTTCTTTGCTGTTTATCTATATTCTATGTCCAATTATATATTGCTGTTTGCCCTTATGGGCTTTGAGCTTTGAGTATGAAGAAAGTCCCGTAAACATGTTAGGATAGGTTACAAGTATTGATGTTGATGCTGTGCCCCATTTAGACCAGATCTTGGTTACAGTCAATTTGGTTTAGTATGATACCAATAGAGCACCTTTACAACTTACAACTTTACCAACAGTGTTTGTGGCCACATGTGCAAAACGTCCATTGAGATATATTTGCTACTAGATATATTTACACTTCACAGTATTTGGTTAATTCCACCTGTCACTCACTCGGAGACTAACAGCGGGTGACCAACTGAAGGAGCGGAAGGGGAAAAGTTTCTGTATTCAGCCAGCCCTACAAAATCTCCATAGGTTTAACACCGAGCGACGACAAAATAAGAAACAGTGCTTGTCTGATTTATCGTCATCCGTTGCTGTTAAGGTCTTTATTCGTTCATTTTCTCATGCTTAGAAATAAAGCGGTGTGTTTAGTAGCTTGTTGATTCCCAGCTACTTCTTCACACCTAAACATTCTATTAGCTACGCCGTGTGTTCTGGCTTGTACTTTTAACTCAACATTGTGTTGTTACTGCATCATTTTGTCTGCATCCTAAAGGCAGGTACAGCTTGTCCTTCTCTGTTGCTACCCACTGCATGTCTCCCTGCAGCCTGTGTCCACTGTTGGCTCAGACACCCAGTATTGCGCCTTTATAGTTTATCAGTGGGAATCTCCGGGAAAAAAAGAGTTGCACTGTTTATTGGCCTTGCTGACAGGTATTTGAATCATCTTCAGTGGCTGTTATGTAAAGTACCACTCCCCATAAGAATGTTATTGAACTCTGGTAAGTCAATAAGTTAATAATAGCAAAACAACATGCTTTGACTGAAAAATGCTGTAGTAATTACTATGTCGGTCATGTTTTTTTTAATACCTGGATTAGTATTGTATGAGTCTAGGTTTAGTCCTTGTTTTAATTCCCAGTTTAGTCCAATTGCTAAGGTATTTCACTCATCAGACACTGGCAAAACAAGCAAAACTTCACATTCTGACCAAAAGTTCGACCTCCTCTTGCATTGAGGCAAAAGAGCTAACCACTCTGCTGCACCGGTGACTGTACGTTGACTGGCGGCGTGATGCGGTTGCCTTTCATATGTTACATTTGTCAGATTGATACAGTCTGTGTGATGCATTGAAGCGCCTCCAGAAAAAAAAGATGACAGACCTGAAGAAATGTCACACCGTTCGCTCCAGTTTGTGGGAGTCTGCACTTTTGTTTGTTTAGTGGTTTTAAAATGTGTGAGGCACAAAATGAATCGGACCATTATTATTTATGTAGTTTATTTTTCCCCCTTTATGTCTCACAAGTTTGTTCCCAACTCCATCACTTCCTCCTGCAAACAGAATTTGAGTAAAACAAATCAATAGACTATTTGATTATTTATCATGCCTCCATCTTGGACCGTGCAGAGTGGATCTCTTCATTTGGCCTTGTGAGGAAATCAATGGAAATAATACATTAAGAGAAGTTTATTTTCTCTGCTAATCTCTCCTATGGATAAAGACATTTATTTATAATGAGATATACTCTTTTGTTCATGTTTGATATTCTAATTTGGAAAACAAAGGCAATTGAAGCTATAACAAGTCTAGGCAAACCAAAAAGATATGCTGGACAGTTCAAAATTAGATCACATGTACTTGAACATGTCAAAACACAGAAGACCGCTCCACGTTTGGATCCGCGCCAGAGTAAAATGCCTGCGAGTTTCATGCCGTGACACATCCACTTGTTTAGAGCGCACAAGTTAATTACAGCCGCCACAACGGAGATGTTATCGCACAACACATCTAACACCCATCAGTCAATTATGTGTGTTTGTATTGCTTAAAAATACCTTTAAAAACATACATTCTTACTTTGAGCGGGGTCACCTCCACAGATATGACCTGTAAGCGGGCCAGGTGGCGTCACCCGCTTGTTTCTATATTATGTAGGGCTGTCGATTGATTAGTGCCGTAAAACTGGCAAAAAAAACTTTCAGTATCTCTTGGCTATACCACATATTTGGCCCAAACGATACTCATAAGCCTACAAGTGGATTTTCTTATGCAGAAAAAGTATTTATATGTAAAAAGGCAGCTTGAACTCATGATTCTCTCCCAAACCTTCAACCCCCTGACTTCTCCTTTCTGCTGTCGTCCCATACAAATCGTTGTATTTACTAGAGAATCCGGGAAGAAAAGAGGTGGAGGTCTGGCGGTGTATGTGAACACGAGCTGGTCCAAACCTGAACACTGCACAGTGAAGGAGCAGCTATGTAACGGGGATATTGAACTATTGGCTATTGGCATGAGGCCATATTATCTGCCCCGGGAGTTCTCACATGTGATTTTGATCGCAGTCTATGTGGCCCCGTCTGCCAATGCTGAAGATGCTTGTGAAGAACTGCTCTCCTGCACTTGTAGGCTGCAAACACAGCATCCACAGGCTCTCTTCCTCATCTCTGGTGACTTTAACCACGCTTCTCCCTCTTCTGTTCTACCAACATACACCCAGTATGTTACCTGCCCCACCAGAGAGAATAGAACATTGGACTTGTTTTTTGCCAACACCAAGGAGGCTTATTCTTCTTCCCCCCTCCCTCCCCTGGGCAGCTCGGACCACAACCTTGTACATCTGAGGCCTGTGTATGAACCCATCGTGCGCAGGCAGCCTGTGGTGTCCCGTGAGGTGAGGATGTGGTCTGCTGAGAGCGAGGCGGCTCTGAGGGACTGCTTCAGCACCACTGTCTGGACTGAGCTTTATGACCCACATGGGGAGGACATCAACACCATCACAGAGTGCATCACGGACTACATCAACTTCTGTTTTGAGAACATTGTTCCCTCCCGGACGGTGCGGTGTTTTCCAAACAACAAGCCATGGATTAACCGTGAACTGAAGGCTCTGCTGAAGGAGAAGAAGAGAGCCTTCAGGTCAGGGAATAAGGAGGAGCTGAGGACTGTGCAGAAGGAGCTGAGGAGGAAGATCAGGCAAGCTGAGGCCGGCTACAAGAGGAGGATGGAGGAGCAGCTGCAGCAAAAGAACATTCAGGGAGTGTGGAGGAGCCTGAAAACCATCTCGGGCTTCAAAATCCCCCCTGCCCAGACAGAGGGGGATCTACAGTGGGTGAATGATTTAAATGCTCACTTCTTGAGGTTTGATCAGTCACCCGCCCCTCCCCCTGCACAGCTGCATGCTCCCTCTTCCACAGCTGGACAATGCCCTGCATCCGTTCCTCTTCATTTCTCCGCCCCGGACCATCAGCTCCCCACTTCGCCTGGACTCACCCATCCCCCCAGCACACGGTCCCCCTGCCAACCACTGACTGTCACAGCAGCACAGGTGAGGAGTGAGCTGAAGAGGATTAAAGTGAGGAAGGCAGCAGGACCTGATGGCATCAGCCCCAGGCTCCTTAAGTCCTGCGCAGATGAACTGTGTGGAGTTATGGAGCATGTCTTCAACATGAGCCTGAAGCTGAGGGTGGTACCACAGGTCTGGAAGACCTCCTGTCTGGTACCTGTGTCTAAGACACCGCGCCCCAAAGACCTCAACAGCTTCAGGCCAGTGGCTCTCACGTCCCACCTGATGAAGACACTGGAGCGGCTAGTCCTGGACCACCTCCGCTCCACCGTGAGCTCAGCCATGGACCCGCTGCAGTTTGCATATCGGTCTGGCATCGGAGTGGAGGACGCCGTCATCTCCCTGCTGCACCGCTCTCTCTCTCACCTGGAAAAGCCTGGCAGCTCTGTGAGGATTCTGTTCTTCGATCTTTCCAGGGCCTTCAACACCATCCAGCCGCTGCTCCTGAGGGACAAGCTGGAGACGGCTGGTGTGGAGTATGACCTGGCAGAGTGGATCCTGGACTACCTCACAGACCGACCCCAGTTTGTGAGAGCCCGGAACTGTGTGTCTGACACTCGGACCTGCAGTGTGGGGGCGCCCCAGGGCACTGTCCTCACGCCCTTTCTCTTCACCCTTTACACTGCAGACTTCAGACATGACACGGACAGCTGTGTCCTGCAGAAGTTCTCTGACGACTCTGCCATCATCGGACTCATCACGGACGACGATGACGCGGAGTACAGAGGACTGGCGCAGGACTTTGTGGACTGGTGTCAGCGGAACCACCTCCTCATCAACGCGGGGAAGACCAAGGAGATGGTGGTGGATTTCCGCAGACGCCACCCCATTGCCCCCTCACCAGTGAACATCCAGGGACGGGACATTGAGAGAGTGGACTCATACAAGTACCTGGGTGTTCATCTGAACCACAAACTGGACTGGACTCATAACACAGACGCACTGTACAGGAAGAGCCAGAGTCGGCTCTACCTCCTGAGGAGACTCAGGTCTTTTGGAGTGACAGGGCCACTCCTGAAGACCTTCTACGACTCTGTGGTGGCATCAGCCCTCCTGTACGGTGTGGCCTGCTGGAGCAGCAGCATCACAGAGAGGGAGAGGAAGAGGCTGGACAGAGTCATCAAGAAGTCCAGCTCCGTCCTGGGCTGTGCTCTGGACTCGGTGCAGGAGGTGGGGGACAGGAGGGTCCTGGCTAGATTCACATCTATGCTGGACCATGAGTGTCACCCCCTGCAGGACACTCTCTCCGCTCTGGAGAGCAGCTTCAGTGAGAGACTGATCCACCCTCGATGTGTGAAGGAAAGGTTCCGTAGGTCTTTCCTTCCTGCTGCTGTCAGACTTTATAACAAAAACTGTTAGTACTGAACACTCGCAATACTGACCTAACCTAATACTGATGTGCAATTCTGTCATATGTGCAATTGCTGTTGGAATTCATGTGCAATTACTGTGAAATTCATGTGCAATCTATGTGCTGTCGTGACACATATTCATTTGCAATTACTGTCGGGATCACATGCAATGGTATTTATTTATTTATTTATTTGTCTATGGGAGTTTTTATTTATTTATAGGAGATCTTCTACTGAAAGTGTTTTTCATACTTCCTATAAGTGATCTGTTCTTCTGTATCTACCTTTGTATCTACCTGCGTTGCACCAATGAAATTTCCCCATGTGGGACAATAAAGGAATATCTTATCTTATCGTAATTTGCTAACTTGACCGCTTCTGTAATATTAATGTTGAGTTGCGTTGAAGACTTGTCGTTGTCTGAGGCAGGTAAACGAGGCCATTATTGACTGAATGCAGTGATTTGGACGGAGGTGTCGTGTTGCAGGAAGTGGCGCTCGCATGTTTTTCGAGCGCACCTGTCGACAGAGCAGGGCGACTTCCTGGAGAAACCTGTCGAGTCGCCTGCTTTATTTGGGCATCGGCGTGAGGTATTTGAGCAGCTACTGTAATCCTCGATGCAGTAGGTTTAGCAAAATGTAGCTGTCCTGGCCGGCATTTTTGATTTCTCCTTGAAATTGGTATTCTGTGATTTATGTTTAGCGAGTGTTTCTGTGTCACTCACTTCATAATGAAAATCTTAAATATGAGCTACAAGCATTGTCTTAAATTGGGAACTTAATGTCGCTAGGTGCCATTTACATTTAAATTCAGTTTTTATCAAGCAGCAATTTAAAAAAAAAAAAGCTATTTTTTTGTTTTTAAGTTGCACCGAAATTATGTTTTTATTTCACTGAATGAATATGTGTGGCCCGGTTGTTTGTAGGTGTTATCTAAGTGTGTTCCTGGGGTAATTTAATTTGTTTTGTAGTGCATAACTTTCCTACTTCCTACTAAGATATTTAAATCAGCGGAAATCTTAGCACAAAACATCCACTGTTAAAAGCAACAAAAATGCTGCTTATCTTTGTTGCAGTAGTTTGTACTAACCAGCCTTGTGTATCACGGTGTTAATACAACCTGTGTTAATATTGCTCATTATATTTGGCTGCATTGATTTACTGTAGACGCCTCTGTTGTTCACACATCTGCAGTAATTGGCCAAAGGGACTTTTATGCTGAATCTGCAATCTTCTCCATGGAGTCAGCATTTTTCATTTATTGGTTGCTGAAATGGTTTTGAAAAGTTCATTTAAAAAAAAAAAAAATGTTTTCTTTGTTGTGGGAGCGAAGGACCAGCCTGTATTTGTGATGTTTGTGGCAGTAGAAACTCGCTGTTATGTTTGAAATGTTGTAGAAAAAGACGATATGTGCAGATAAAAGTTTCTTCTGTGTTTGTGCGCTGTCTCATTTGTGATGGTAATGTGTATATAATGTCACGTAGGGTTTTGATGGTGTTTTTTTCACATTGTTTTGTTTCAGGCGTGGATGAGCTGGTTCCTAAAGCCCACACATTACTGCAGATGAATCTTCAGCTGCTTTGGCGATACTCAGCTCCCAGATAGTCCCGTCCACTCGGAGTGGGTAAAGGGACTACGTTACCCACAATGCCCTCCTCTGTCAGGGCAGGAAGTCTGAAGGACCCTGATGTGGCAGATCTGTTCTTTAAAGAAGACCCAGAGAAACTCTTCTCGGACCTCAGAGAGATCGGCCATGGCAGCTTTGGCGCCGTTTACTTTGTACGTGCTCCACTATTTCTACCAATTACTACTACTACTACTACTACTACTTTTTACTAACTACTAAGAACTACTACTACTAAGAACTACTACGACAAACTAGTTGTTTAGAAAAAAATTGCAGGTTTAGCTAAAGTTCTTATTATTTTAGCATCTTCAAATGTAGCTTCTGAATGTCATTTTTTTCATATTGAATGTATGTGGTTCAACAGAAGAAAAAATATTTAATCAAGTGTTTACATTTTTTTTTTAAAAATCACATTTCCTCTCTTTAGGCACGTGATATGCGCACCAATGAGGTGGTGGCCATCAAGAAAATGTCTTATAGTGGGAAACAATCTAATGAGGTGAGAATCCACAAATGTTAAACACACGTAAAGAAAACTCTAGCAGCATCTGTCAGTGACATGTCAGGAAGATTAATTGTGGCATTAAGTCCGTAAGCGGTTTATGAATACAGGGGCATAAATGTGTATACAAGTGTGTAAAAGTTGTTGTTTGTGCGCACAGAAATGGCAGGACATCATAAAGGAGGTGAAGTTTTTGCAGAAGATCCGACATCCCAACAGTATCGAGTACAAGGGCTGTTACCTCCGAGAACACACCGCATGGGTATGTCCTGCAAACTGGCCTTGTTTATAGAGATTGTATGTAAAACTTGACATTGACTTGTTTGTATGTTTGTAGCTGGCCATGGAGTACTGTCTTGGCTCGGCCTCAGATTTACTAGAAGGTGAGTTAGTTCTTATCTTATTTTGTAACTCTCATTTAACAACATGCCGTCTCTCCTCGCAGTTCATAAAAAACCCTTACAGGAAGTAGAAATTGCGGCCATAACTCACGGAGCTCTGCAGGGGCTCGCTTATCTTCATTCCCACAACATGATCCACAGGTCAGAACTACTGCAAACATAATGGATCACGTCTCACTCTGGAATTTGTGCATTTAAAAAAAAAAAAAAAACTCTTCATTTGGCCTCAGAGATGTGAAAGCCGGAAACATCCTCCTGACAGAACCGGGGCTGGTCAAACTAGCAGACTTTGGCTCGGCCTCTATCGCCTCACCTGCCAACTCTTTTGTGGGGACGCCATATTGGTAAGAGTTTAATGATACACTTTTACTTTCTCTAGTGAAAGGTTAAGCCAAACCACAAGCCTCAGCGAGCACGGGTGACACCGCGTTTGTAGATGGAAAGTATGGAAAGTGGCCATTTGCATACCCCAAAAGGCTGGCAGCTCGCATTCAAATGTATCTGCTGTGATTTCACTGAGCACCGAGGATTTAAATGAGCTTTTTATTGTATCTCAAACGAGCTCTACGCAGCAATACTAGAGCTTAAATGATTACACTATTGCTATTAGCATTACCGTAGTATTATTGTTGTGATTGCGATTTGATTTTTCAATGATATATGAACTGCTAATCCTATGCATTTCAGAACATGTGTGTAGATAGTTTCCCCCGAAAAGAACAGGATATTTTATTATTTGTTTACGGTACCTAAAAATTGGCTCTCCATCGGCACAAAACACGCACCACAGGTAAAATCCTCTAGCTACACTTAACCTACAGTACTTAACCTTAACTTGATATTGTGCATTCTTTCTTAATACCATTTAGTACTTGATTTGATTTTGTTTCTTGTTTCCTCATTATAAAGCATGATGTAAAACGCTTTATTTTTTAACTGTGAAAGGGTTAACAAAAGCTGTGCGGTCAATGGTGGTTGTGCTTTATTAGGGTGAAAGTATTTGCACATCCCTCAAAAGCAAAACTAAATTGCTTTAACGATACACCTCTGCTGTTATTCCAGGATGGCCCCAGAAGTAATCCTGGCCATGGATGAGGGTCAGTACGACGGGAAGGTGGATGTCTGGTCTTTGGGGATCACATGTATAGAATTAGGTAATTGCCTCAAAAGAAGGCAGTGCTGTGTTTTTTTACTCCAAACCAAATTATGTTGTAATACAAGCTGTCATTTCAAATCTAATAATTATCCGTTACGTTTCTCTCCAGCGGAAAGAAAACCTCCCTTGTTTAACATGAACGCTATGAGTGCCTTATACCATATAGCGCAGAATGAAAGCCCCACACTGCAGTCCAGCGAATGGTGAGTGGAGAAATGCTCCTTACACCCGGTATTTTTGCGAATATCATAAAGACCCAGTTCAAACCGTTTTTGAATCACGAATTTGACAAAGTGCACATTTATCTTTATGCATTAAATACAATAAATGTAAAATGTATTAAGCCCTAATATTAATTTTAACATTTGTCATTTTTTTTTATAAACCTATGCAACATTTTGGTCACGTCACATACTCAGGCGACACATCGGTTTATTTTCACCCAATTTATCACACAAATATTTATTTGAGTTAAAATTGGACAATGTAATAATAAAATATTTTACATTTGGAGATATCAGAAAGAGATATTTGAAACTCCTTGTATACTGTAGTTTACTTGTAATAAGAATGTGTCTTATAATATGTTTTTATATGGAAATAAGGTATTTAATTGCACCTTTTTGGGACCTGTACATCTAAAAAGGTTACAGCCAGGTTAAAATGTCTTGCTTTGTTTACATATTGAATACCTAAAAATTATAAATAACAAATTTTGAATATCTTATGTTTTTGAGTGAACTAGATCTACATCTAGATATCAAATTTTCATCAAAATTCAAATGTCGCCTGATTCTTGAGTGAAAACCTTGCCTTGGACAGCAAAATTACAGTATGAATCACTGAACTAATTGTTTCTGGTTTTCACATCCAGGTCGGACTACTTTAGGAACTTCATCGACTCTTGTCTTCAGAAAATCCCCCAGGACCGGCCGCACTCTGACGACATGCTGGGGGTAAGAACCAAAGTCAAAGCGGGTTCAGACCGAGATCACTCTTCGAAATCTCTTGTCTTGTATTTGCACCCTTTGTCTCTTAAGCCTCTGTTTTGAGTCACTAATCCTTTATTTCCTGATTCAACATCAACAGAGCTTTAGTTTTTGGAGCTTGTGCCACTGTAATTACTCGAGAGGAAATGATCTAACATTAAGTATCTGGGCAGCTGTTTGTGGACCATTAGTGGATTCTGCTAATGGACGTGGTCCCTTTGGGTGAAGCAGCACTGTCGTGTTTTTAAATATTTATAGTGCTGGAGAAAACAAAATTACTGCCTCTGTTTATTGTAAATGGATTTTTACAGAAAAGCCTTATTTTAATTGGGGACAATTTTGATGATGCTGAACAGGGTTGCATCAGGAACATCAAATCAACAAGTGAATGACTGCTCAGTAGAAAGCAGAATAAAATGTAGCTTCAGCACAGTTTGCAATCTAGGGCTGCAACAAATAATCGACTAATCGTGACCAGTCGACTATAAAAAGTAATCGGTCGTATTTCGATTTTTTTTTTTTTACAGACTCTAAATCGCATACGAAAAGACCCTTTTCTACCAGACACCACCATTATTAGATTTATCACATTTTACTCCATATACTTTATTTGTAAATATTTTCTTTCATCAGTTACCATATGTTTATCTTTATCTGGTCAAAAATGTAGTTTAAAAGTTAAATTTTTTTGGCAAATGGTCATTTTCTATTTTTTTTTAATTGTTAGTTGCAACTTGCAGCCCTCTTGCAGTCACAGCCTAGTCCAGTTAAAGTATATTACTGTCTTCTCAGCAAAGATGATCTGAATAAGGAAGAATTTCCAAAGCCTTTCTAACTGTCCCCTGTGTTCTCAGCATGCGTTTCTACAGCGGGAGCGTCCGGACTCTGTGCTGATGGATCTGATTCAGAGGACCAAGGACGCGGTGCGAGAGCTGGACAACCTGCAGTATCGCAAAATGAAGAAGATCCTTCTTCAGGAGGCGCACAACGGCCCCACGGCTGAAACGACAGATGCTGACGAGGTGCAACTGCCAAAATAAGAAACACTTGTGTACAGTTACATTTAAAGAGAAAATGATGCCGCATCTCCTTATTTTGGTCATGTCAGTGGATTGTATTGATCTCGTCAGATCTCAGAAGCTAAGCAGAGATGGGCCTAGTTAAAACAGGGGGGCAGTAGTGCACACTGTTGTAGTGTCCTTGAGCAAGACACTTGACCCCTCTGTCCAGTTGCCATGATCTGACATTTCTTGTCAGATTTTTGTCATTCAAGGTTCTTTTTGTAGATCTATTTTTGTGGGATTGTTGCTGTTGCTTTTGGTATTCCTCAGTATCGTAGTTTTTTTTCGAGATTTGTCGTCAAATTTACAAACTTTGTAGGTCTAGTACTTGTAACGTATTCAATGATCATGGCAACAGGATATGGCCCGCATGCATGGTCATATCCTATACAGTACTTAAAGTACTATGTTTTAGGTTGTAATACTACATTGTAGTATTCATTTTGGTGTTTGTCGATCTTGTAGTATTTTCAGAATGACAAGTTAAGTTTCCTTATTAGTTTACATTGCAGAGTTTGTCAGTTAGTCTTCAGAGATCTCCACGGCGAAACAGTAGAGTGTGTGAGAGTGACCACTTTAATCACTGCGGGTCCACCACCGTCACACACAGACTGCTTTCTGCGCAGTTGTTGTTTGTTGTTGCGTTACTTTTAAGGCAGTTGGCAGCCGAAAAGGTGCATTTACCGCCACCTACTGGATTGAGTGTGGACAGGAGATCCAATATGAATTAGTTTTATGGTTTCAAAATAATAAACAGAAATTCAATCAGCTGAATCTTACAATCCAGTCACAAGAATCATGTAAGGCTATAATTACGTGTATAACACTGGATTAATTTGAAGATTATAGCGTTAAGAGCGTCTTTGTAGTGTTACACTACAACCCCTTTTAATATTACGGTTTCTGTGGATCTTCTGTGCACACTCAATCCAGTAAGTAAAAAAGTGCATATACCACATGCACCTTTTCAGTTGGTAGCCAAACGCCATTATAAGTAACACAACAACAACAACAACATAAACAACATAGTTGTTTGTAAAGTGGAGTCCATCTTTATTGGCAGGTGGTTAGGATGTAATTCGATTTTCAAGCCATTTTATGAATTACTTTAAACTGAGAAGTGACCGTAAAACTATTCTTCTTTTTACCTGTGCTTATTGTGACTCAGGAGCTGGAGCCCGGTGGAGGCAGAACAGGGACAGTGAACAGCGTTGGCAGTAACCAGTCCATCCCCAGCATGTCCATCAGTGCCAGCTCTCAGAGCAGCTCGGTCAACAGCCTGAACGAAGCGTCCCAGGACAACCGCAGTGAGCTGGACCTCATCGAAGGGGACCACACCGTCATGTCCAACAGCTCCGTCATCCACGTTAAACCGGTGGGTCAAGGAACACTTCAGCAGGACAGGATCATCATCTGAACATGCACACATCCTTGTAAAAAAGACTACTTGGTAATAATGATGACACAATAAATCAAATTGGTATTGAAGTTCAAAATGCATTGCGTCTGAAACGATGCATGATTGTGTGCAAAAAAGTTTAATAAAACATGCAAAGAACAGTGTATTATTATTATTAAATTCATGCATAATGGCTACAAAAACATCAAGGCATATCAGTGACGATGTAAAAATAATGATGAAATATATACCCATCATTATGAAAATGTGTGCTCCCGTTAAGGGCTGCCAGACTTTGCAATGGAATCAAAATTGAAATCGCCTAATCACAACAACTACAATTAAACATATTGTTCCTCTGAAAACAAAATAGTCTTGTCTTGTTCTGTATAAAACATGCTGAACACTTTAATTTAGTCATCTACAATGTATGGTTTTCTTGTATTGTTTAGGAGCTCACATACGGCTTCTCTCTCTTCTCACTATTAAAACACTGCATTCTTTAGAATTTTTTTTTTTTTTTTTGTCAATCATTCTGTTCTTCTGCCAATTTATAAGATTAATTTAATTTCCCACCAGGGGAATAAAGATAATTCCAATCAAAATGGTTAGACAAAAAAAATGTGACCGTTTGCTTACTCCATGTTAACGCTGCTGGCTAATGTTTTTTTCAGGAGGAAGAGAAGAGCGTCCCAGGGGAGCCGACCGAGATCAGCGAGCCCACGGAGCCCCAGGACACGCCCGCCCCGGCCCCCAAGAAGCATCAACGCAACAGGGAACACTTCGCCACCATCCGCACCGCGTCTCTCGTGAGGATACTCCGTTTACTGCTTAGAGGCACTGCAGAGTGTGACTTAAGAGACAATAATAGTCCTTTTTTATGACAAAGCTAAAGCTGACTCGCTGTTAAATAAGTACTAGTGTTCTGAGACGTGGCTCTTGGTAAACACAAACAAATCTAAACAACTGGCATAATCTATTTGCTTGACTGATATGATTGTATGATGCATTTATAGATAGATTTAAATGGATGTGTTCACAATTACTATCACTGTGTTTACATCAGGTGACCCGTGAGATGCAGGAGCACGAGCAGGACTCTGAGCTGAGGGAGCAGATGTCCGGGTACAAACGAATGCGGCGGCTGCATCAGAAACACTTGCTGGCGCTGGAGAACAAGCTGAAGGCCGAGATGGACGAGCACCGGCTGAGGCTGGACAAAGAGCTGGAGTCTCAGAGGAGCAACTTCAGCTCAGAGATGGAGAAACTGCTGAAGAAACACCAGGCATCACTGGAGAAGGAGGTATGGCAGAAGGCCACGGTCACGACACGCAAATGCACGATATACGGAACGGTTAAGTCCACAGTTTTGTGTCGGAACGGACGGGACGGTGCTTGTGTCGTGGCATAAATGGTAGTTTGCTGCTGCCTCCCTGTCGTCTCGTCAGCACATCAAGCATCTTCTCTCCATGAAAGAAACTCGTGTTGCCAACAGTGACAGGAGTGCTACTAGTTTTGAAGTCCTCTAAATCTGCGGCTACGATTGTTTGTGCTGATGTTCTAATTTCACGCCAATAACGGTTATGCATGTGCTGCGTTAACTCAAGTTCAAGCTCGAATACCCGGAAATGAACGACTGACTCGAGCAGCGCTTTTCCTCACAAAACCGGTTCTTGCTGCTGTTCAGTGGGCGCTGGCGACACAGGGTAAAATGTGACTGACGAAAGAATATCCAAATTAAACAATGTGTGGCGCAACATCGTCACAATTGCGTTGTTTTCATTGGTCATGTTTTCAGTGTCCATGAAGCATTATTAACAATATTTTTGTCTATTTTTGAGCATTCGATTAGCTTGAATATCACTTTCTTCTTCTTCTTTGGTGTTTTATGGTTGGTATCTGAGTGTATCTTGGTATCTGAGTGTTGCCTACAATAATTATTCTAATTAATTCAGCAACTGGACGCACTGTTGATGAGGGAAGCTTTGCGGCACAAGTGATTGATCTGCGACACGTTTTTGTGTATGTTCGTTTACTGTATTTTCAGTGGCATTCAAATATCTCTGGGTATTCTCTTTCCCCATTATCGTATAGTTGACGTGCAACAAGAAATCACAGAAATCTTGGGGAAATGTTTTACTGGACGGTGTCAATGATCCTAAACAGTATTTCCTGTGTTTTTTAGTTGAAGACATTTACCAACGAGGAGAAGAAGTTCCAGCAGCACATTCAAGTTCAGCAGAAGAAAGAGCTGAGCAGTTTCCTTGAGTCTCAGAAACGAGAGTACAAGCTGCGCAAAGAGCAGCTAAAAGAGGTACCACAAGAACCATAAATAACCATAATCACAAGCAAAAACGTGCACTTTTGAATGCATCAGTGTGTGAAATGTATTTTTTGTTCCTCCTTGAATGAGGCACAAATTACTACTGTTTAGAATAGTAATGTTTAGTAATGTGACACACATGTCTGTAAAAGTACTCAATAATAATTGCACGTTGCAGGAGTTGAGCGAGAACCAATCGACTCCCAAAAAGGAGAAGCAGGAGTGGCTGTCCAAGCAGAAGGAGAACATCCAGAACTACCAGGTCTAAAGTTCTTTTCTTTGACATTATACAGGGTTTGTACGGGTGCTTGAAAATACTTGCTTTTTACGATGTCATTTTCAAGGTTGGGAAAGTGCTTGAATTTCAGAAAAAGTGCTTGAAATTTAAACTTGTCAATCTGTATCCTACGCATCTTGACAGTTTGTCGTTTTGAAGTTATCCAAAACTGCAGCTGCTTCATGCTGGTCTTATAACGTTACGTGCGACCCTTCTATATGATTTCTGCTCAAGGGGGAGCGGCTCGACTGTCATTAAGTGAAAGTGGGCCTGCCCTGTAATTTTTAAGTAAATCCATGTCTTGTGTTTTCATTTGGAGACCTTGAGCATATTTAGTTTTAGTTTAATCTTTATTTGAAGGGTCAATGTACAGAGACATTAAGCTTGTAAAATACAAAGATGTTCCGCACCAGATTATAGCTAAGTAGGACATTTCCATCATCAGTCCCTGTTTTATTTAGAGGAACAATTTATAACATCACATTATCTACTAATTAAATCACTCTTAAGCCAATTGGCACACATTAAAACGTACTTTAAAACTGCCTATAAAATGTTTTTCTAGCCTATTTGTTACTGCTATAGTTGTCCTCAGCTTCTATAAATGTCTAATACCAACTGTCCGAATACAGATATATTTAGTGCAAATGATGACATCCGTGCATCACATTGTGGTGGTTTGAGAAAGTCCTCATCAGTAGTTGAATGAGTGGCACTGAAGTGAGGAGCCCAAAGGGAAACCATTCCTACTTGTCAGAATAACCTATTTGTTTCACCCCTTTGTAAAATGCCTTAACAGGATGGAAATTGAGTCTGATTTATCAAAAATGTCCTGGAAGGTGAACACAATTTCTTTTTTTTTACGATTCATGTTTCAAACAACAAAAATAAACATAAACACAACACACGCAAACACACAAACCTTTGCATGTTGGGCAGGGAGGGAGCAAACGCCTGTGGGTCAACCGGAGATGGCCCGGGGGTTAAAAAACACACCTAAATTAACATGCGTTTGGACTTTCATTGCATCCCGAAGTTTACCAATGCAAATTACAGATTAGATCTTCAACAATAAACAGTGTGTGGGAGACAGAACCCAAATTGTTTTTACATTTTACCTCAAATTATACCCGCTTTCTAAAATGTCCAATACATTCCCAACAAAGCACACCTCCCCAAGTCCATTTCTTGTGATACTTGTTATCATAGTTATCATAGTTATCATAGTCTCAAAGTGCTTATTAGGAGAGAAACGTATGACATTAATATTTGATTGTTTAATACTTTTCTGAATGCAAAAAAACGGGACTGTGTTGGGGCTCAAGTCACGTGTAAAAGTGCTGGTGGAAAATTGCGAGTAAACCTTGAAGGTGCTTGAACAATGCTTGAATAGTTTCTTTGAAAAGGTGCGGATTCCATGTCCTAACTTTGTATTTTGAAATCCACACACAGGCGGAGGAGGAGGCCAATCTACTGAGGAAGCAGCGTCAGTATTTGGAGCTGGAGTGTCGGCGGTTCAAGCGGCACATCCTCATTAACCGACACAATGTGGAGCAGGACCTCGCCAGAGAGGTACTTTCACCTGTCCCAAAATTGGGTGTAGTCGATAATTTATAGATTTACATTTGATTACATTGTTTATGCTCGATGTGAAGGAATTGAACAAGCGTCAGACTCAGAAAGACCTGGAACATGCCATGTTGCTGCGGCATCACGAGTCAATGCAGGAGCTGGAGTTCAGACACTTGAGCACCATCCAAAAAGCCCGGGCCGAACTGATCCGCACCCAGCACCAAACCGAGCTCACCAATCAACTGGAGTACAACAAGAGGAGGGAGAGGGAGCTGCGGCGGAAACATGTCATGGAGGTCCGGCAGCAGCCCAAGAGCCTCAAGGTACAAGTCTATTTTACTCTCGTTATCGCAAATGATCAACACTCACACTAATACTCTCCTGCTCCACCAGTCCAAGGAACTTCAGATCAAAAAGCAATTTCAGGAGACGTGCAAAACCCAGACCAGGCAGTACAAGGCCCTGAGGAACCACCTGCTGGAGACCACGCCCAAGTCCGAGCACAAGGCTGTACTCAAGCGGCTGAAGGAGGAGCAGACCCGGAAACTTGCCATTCTTGCAGAGCAGTACGATCACTCCATCAATGAAATGCTCTCCTCACAAGCTGTAAGTACTGCCACTGGCATTATACTAGAAAAAGTACATTCTGAGCTCTGATGCTAAATCTTTGTATGTTGTAGCTGCGGTTGGACGAGGCGCAGGAAAGTGAGTGCCAGGTCCTGAGGATGCAGCTGCAGCAGGAGCTGGAGCTGCTGAATGCTTACCAGAGTAAGATTAAGATGCAGACGGACGCGCAGCACGAGAAGGAGAGGCGCGACCTGGAGCAGAGGGTGTCTCTGCGAAGGGCACTGCTCGAACAGAAGGTGAAGAGGCACAAAAAGCACCTCAAACTGTGCACTGTTATCGTACTTTACTGACTCTTGTGTGTTTCAGATTGAGGAGGAGATGTTGGCGCTGCAAAACGAGCGCCTGGAGAGGATCCGCTCTTTGTTGGAGCGTCAGGCGCGAGAGATCGAGGCCTTCGACTCTGAATCTATGCGTCTGGGCTTCAGCAACATGGTTCTGGCCAACCATGGGGCGCAGGGCGGTGCCCACTGGCCCGCTGGAGGAGGGGCCCACAGTCATCAGGGCGGGTCCAGCTCGCAGCAGCCATGGGGACACCCCATCCTCTCAGGGGGGCCTCCTCCCTGGAGCTTGCACCCCCCAGGGGGTGTGCAGAGGGGTGGAGCCGGGGTGAGGAACAGCCCACAGGCCGCGAGGAGGACGTCATCAGGGGGCAGGAGTGAACAGGCCATGAGCAGGAGCGCCAGCATCACCTCCCAAATATCCAATGGGTCCCACTTGTCCTACACTTAGAAACGCCTGCCACCTTTAGGACAGTTACTGATGCAGACTGACTCTTTTATACTAAAATGGACATGAAGACGATATAAAATCCTGATCAAAAGCCAAAGTAATACGAGCACTTCCTTTATTTCCAAATATTATTGAATTCCGCTTCATCTGGACGGAAACACGGTCCTAATCCCGCCCGTCAGACCCACTGCATCAGAAACTGTCTGTACAAGTTTGTGGAAACCTAAAAGCCTTGAGGCGGTTTGCTATAGACACCAGTGTTTTAATACTTGCCCAAACTGCTATAGGTGTTCATTTGCCATGTACATATCTGTTGCCATAATGCCAGTGTAGTGTAGCCATGTCCTCTTGCGACTTTTATAAACTTAATACTATATTTGGAGTGTAGTGATATAGACTATATTGTAAAGCTGTGGTGTTGTAATGCTTGTTCAAAGTTATTATTACTGAAACAACTGAAAGGTGCTGCCGGTTCACAAAAATGTGGTAAAAGTCTGAAGCTGAACAAGAAACTGAGGGAATATAAAACGCACTCGCAAGCAGCAAATCTCTGGTTTGCTTTGGTATTAGATATTAGGCTGCTAAAGCTGTACAAGTTGAAGACGTGATGATGCCATAAACTATGCTTTTTTTTTGCCAACGTATTGCTGTGCTAATGAGATTGTGCCAGAAATGTGAGAATGAATGTGGACGGGTAAATAACAGACAAACCTCGGCTTTTGGGTCTCCACTGTCCAGAAGAGAGCCAGAACTCGGTAGTATTTGAAACGACAACACAATGTGAAAATACAAAACACGTAGAAGCACATTCGGCCATCGTACGTGAGCGAACTGCTTTTGCCAACACTGCAGAGGACTGACCCTCTCCTGGCAGGACGTCCCGTGGCTCAGGCGGGCCCTGGATGGTGGTGCTGGATCTCCAATGCCATGGCCCAGTGCCCTCCCCTGCTCTGACGGCCCGCTCTGTCTCACCCCTGGCCTCCGCCCCCCGCCCATCTCCACAAGTGAGACTATACAGACGACTATGTAAATGTAAATGAATCTATAAGAGGTTTATAGAGTATCGATAAAGGTGGAAGTTTTGTGGTGAAATGCAGATGTTATGCATTGTATATTTAGAGGTGGAATGTACATGTAAATGCTGTCTATATTGTATATTTTAAACTTGAAAATAAGAAACTAATGGACAAATCAAAGCTTGTAACGGAATCACAGTGTGATTTAAGCCAACACTGGGGGCTCACTTTAACTTACAACTGTGAGTTCTGAGACACATTACAGCTTTTCTTGTAAATTTGACACAACCCTAAGTTCGATTGCCTTGAATAAATGGCAACTTTTGAGAACATGTTGAGTGAGGATGATTTTGCACATAAACTGGAGGTAGGATTTAGCCTATGATTTAACAGTAGCTGCATTTTATTAACAATTGAATTATTTTTATTTTAGCAACAACAAAATTTTTGGGATCAGTGCAGGCAATGTTTTATCGGCTTATATGTATTTTAAATTTTTCATATAATAGTTGTCTGTGTTGAAAAGATATTGACATTTGTTTATGTAATTACTCATGATCATATCCCTTTGGTCAAAATGTTGACCTATTTGAATTGGTCAATCAGCAATTTAGCCATTGTCCAAAGATAGTTCTACGAAAGCCAGAAAGGGTTGTATTATTTCCATGCGCCGCTGCTGAGGCCGAGCCGCTTCAGGTCTTTTGTTTACGTGTACTCCCGGCGTTATGTTTTGCAGTCAGGGCAGAGTCTAGCTTTAGACCTTGGCCACTCTGAACTGGATCAGTTGCACTCATTGCACAAGTGATTGACCAGATTAGAGTCTACTGTGATGACCTTACCGCTGAGGACGGCTGCCATTGGCTGACGGTGCATGGGGAGTCTCGTTTCTGTACAGTCTATCAGTATTCCTTTATTCTCCGTCACTTGGTGGATATTGCCGTTTTCTTCTCCTTGGTCCAGAGATCTGTATTAAATTGTATTAAATTGTATAGATTGTGCAAAAAGCTGAATGTCTCATAGAAGAAAAGAGAAGCTATTCCTACAGATGACTAAAGTGATTTAAAATGTAAAAAAGAATTACAGATACAAAGTTTAGGGGTAAATGTAATATTATGTTTGTAACTATTTTTTGTTGGAAGAGGGCTACTCGATAAAGGATCGTCTGTAATAAAGTAATTTTAATATTTCATTGTCGGTGTGTTTTGTTGACAGCGGGTAGCCTGAATACTTCAGCCTCATGTATCACACTTTCCATAAAACTGTTTATTTTGGGCAAGTACAAAACAACAAAACCGACTCAAAAAACAATGGAAAGATGGAAAGTAGTGTGACCCAAACTGTCAAACAACATCATCTGATTTGTCTTGTAGTTCTTATTGCAGCTGCTTCCTTTCCTAACGTGTGTATGATCTCTTCCACGTGAACTCCTCCGTCTCGTCCAAGCTCTGGTGGATGGTTTGATTCTGGGGGCGCCTCATCCCACCAGCTCTCCTTTTTCTAACAGGTGCAAACGTGTTGGTGCGGTTCCTCTGATCCCCTGAGGGACCAAACCAAAACCCTTCATCTTTCTCTCCTCCTTTCAGGAACTCCACCACGACTTTGAAATACTCCATTACAGCAACGTGGCTCCAGTTAATATCTTCAGACTGATGACTAGTTTCAGTTTGGACAGAGAAGCCACAGTGCCCCCCTGTCTCAGTGAGGACCAGCATGAAGAAAGGGTTGTTCTGGAAGAGGCTGAGTGGTAAAGCGCAGACAGGGGGCAGCAGTGGGTCGTCCCGGCTTAGGATACAGAGCACAGGTACTGCCACCTCATCTGCATCCCTCAGAGGCTCGTTCCTCTCCCAGTAACTGTCCCAGTCCGCAGTGGGGTGGGCGCGGTCCTTTAGCTCCCAAGCCACAGAGGGTGACAGTCCCCACGGAGCCTCAGACTTGTGCTTGCAGAAAAGTCTCTCCTCAAACTCTTTAAGGGAGGAAGATTTGAAGACCTGATCCACCTCCAGGACTCTTCTGAAAGAGCTGGCATATCTTAAAGACAAATCAGACATAAGTCATACTCTATTATATAAAAAAACACAAGTACATCACACACTAATGTTGTTCTGTCTGGAGCATCAGTTGCCCTGGGGCAGTTTGTCAGAGACTTGGCAGCAACTTTCTGCCAACACCCTCTACAGCCAAAATAAAACCAGTTGCAGGTAGTTTACAGTGTAGTGTCTGTGGCAGCAAGAACAAAATCTATGATCATTAAAACAGTCATTCATAAAATTTCACAATTATTTTTAAAAGGTAAATTATTGATGCAGAACAGAGGTGGAAGACATCTGTCAAGTAAAAGTACAGATACAAGAACAAAAACGACAGATACAAGAAAGTAAAACTATTACATTAAAGTGTACTATTGAAATATGTACGTGTATTATTTTTATTCCCCGTATCATTTGTTTTGCTTTTGTTTGTTTTTGTTTTTTACCCCCTCTCTTGGTGTAATAAGTGTTGTTGAGCTTTTGTATGTTTTATGTTATGAAAAATAAAATAATTAAAAAAAAGAAAGAAATATGTACATTTTTTTTCTAAATCGTTGAGTATTTCACACAGATTTTTAGAACTATTAAAAAGCCAATACATTTCTTAAATTTCCCCATCAGGTAGTTTTTGATCATGCTTGTGCTTAAATAATAACCCCCCAAAACAGAAAAAAGTAACTGTAAATTGTCAGTCCAGTTAAACCAGTTAGGTGTAACCGCTGACACCTAACGTACAATTAATGCTACTTTTACTGTTGTACTTTGTTACTTTATACCACTAATACAGATACTTTTGGGCATTTTGGTTTCTCTTGCATGAAGTGAGTCACTGTCAATCACCTGCGGAGCTGCTGTTTGCGGTGATGTAGCACCCCCCAGTGGTACAGAGGGGGTAGTGCAGTCTCAAACCACACCTGTCCGAGGAGCACAGGGGAGATGGCAGCTGCAGCAGTCACGCGTGAACTGGAGCCTCTCTCTCCCAAAAAAGACAGAAGAGTCCCAGATCCAGAGCCCTCACTCACTGCCAACAGCGCTGAGGACGGATGACGTGTGTGAATGTACGCCACCGCCTGGAGGAGAGGGCACATGACAACTAAACCCAAAGGACAGTTCCATCATGCGTGTTTGGAATAACCATGACAACCATAACTGTAAGCCCTATTTATAACGTTGCTAATCCCTAATTTTGACGTTGCTAAGTACAACCAGGAAGTACAAGTATAAACTTTACAAAAAGGTCAAACTGGGAAGCTTATTGTTATTCTTAATCAAAGTTCCTATGTTTGAGAATAAAAAACCCTTTCTGATTCTCTGATTCTGATTCTGAACAAATAGGCAACATGCTTGATAAAAATCTGAAATGTAATATAATCACGTTTTAGTGAAATGTGTAGTCCAACCCGTCATATAGACTTAAAGGTTCTGTTTGAAAGAGGGGTTTTGTTAGAAAAAGAGGATTCAAATAAATGGTGGCCTGAGTTACCTGCTCCAGGTCAGCTGGATCCCCAAACTCTGTGAGTCTAGTAGTGGTAAGTGGGCAGCCGGCTGTCCCGCGATGGTGAAAGACCACCACATAAAAGCCCTGAGCTGTGGCAGTGTAGCAGAGGGAGCGTAGGTGAGGACTCAGGCCGCCCCAGTGTTCTGGGACCAGCAGCAGCACTGGAGGCCTGCTGTTCCTAACACCAGGATCACAGACTGCTCTTCCTGTCGCCCAGTCCAGTGCTACAATGCCCCCATCCTTCAGTAGCAGGTGGTCCCGAGTGAACTGTACCCCGGATGCATGTGGCCCACAGAGCAGGCCCAGGACGGTCTGGAGGTGGGGGTCTCCTTTGGGCCAAGAGGCAAGTGTGGTCCTGGACAAAGCACCGCAGTTACACAGCAGGTACTGGGCCAAAGTACTGGGTTTACACATGAACTCGGTCCCAGTGGAGAGGCTCACATTTGTCCCAGGAGGGGTCTTCTTGTCCAGGGGCAAGTGCAAGATCAAACAGAGGCCTCTCCACAGAGTCCACCCCACTGCCCCGAGTGTCCGTCTAGTCCAAGCTCTGACCACAGGCCGACGCACCAAAAGCAACAGTCCTAGGAGCAGCAGAGAGGGCAGCACACAGAACAGACTCTGCCACAAAAACAAAGCCATCTTCAAATCCACCAAACTAAGAGACAACATATGGCGTCATGTCTTTTCTTTTCATAAATCATTTACCACGAGTTCAGAATCCGAGCAAACGTTGATCTGATGAACTACAGGCTTTGACCTCAGTATGTACATTTGTCAGTACTGTTATGAATGATGCTAAAGCTAATTCACATTGCCTCTCCTATCTACCAGGGTTATTATTGATTTCCTTCCTCATAGTCAACAAGCCGAAGAACTATAAATTGGTAATAATTTATATTGTATATATTATGCTTTTCTTTCTTGTATTGTGAAAAACATAATATCAAAATAACGACTTACAAAATTGTGCCTACATGATCAAAAAGAGGCATTAAAGGTGTTGTATTTCAAACCATGAGTGAAGCACATGTTTTGGTCTTAACTGTAAGACAAAAATATATATGTATATTGCATTTTATAATATATTATTTTGATATCACCTAGCCCTTTATAAAGGTTTCCCTGAAATTTGATGCTTTGTGAATCACTAAACAGAAGGCTTTTTAACACGTGTTTCCCCTTCTAAGACGGCAGAAAGCAGGTAAAAATCAATTTTTACCCTCAAATCTGTGAATCCACTTCAGTTCTGTGCAGTTTTCATTTTCTTTTTCATTTACACATTATGCATGGTGTGAAGGGCATTTACCTAAACTACAGAAGAAATTGACGGCCGTTAAATACAATATTCAAATATGGGTTTCACTTTAACAGAGCAGCATTAATATATATATATATATATATATATATATATATAGACAGAGATAGCTATATTTATTGCTATAGCTATAGCTATAGATATAGATATCTATCCCTACATCTATATCTATCTATCTAAAATAAGAAGATGAGATAACCTTTATTTGTCCCACAATGGGGAAATTCCACTGTTGCAACACAGATTAGGTACAGAAACAGATTAGGCACAGAAGTATAATAATAATAATAGAGATAACTTATTAAATTAAAAAAAAAAAATATATATATATATATATATATATATATATATATATATATATATATATATATATAAAAAGATGGATGGAGAGTTTAGAGCTGGGGCTGTAAACAAGGCCACACCAGCCTGCTGCCTCTGCCCGCGGGCAACACCAGAGAAGTGGAGCCTCGAGCCCCTCTCAAAGAGACGGTTCCAGAGCCCAAACAGGCTCTTTCCCCCCAAGCGAGGTGATGATTTTTAACATAGAGGCTCAGCTAAACATATTCTTATAGTTTGAGTTCGTCTGTACTGCATTCATCATTCATTATTTAAGAAAACAAAAATAAACAAAGGCACTCAAAGCGACTAACTCGATTAATCTTGAGGAATTAAATTGCATTCTTCGATATTTATGGTGCGTTGTTTTGTGTAACAAGTCATCTTTTATACGTTGCATTATGACATGTTGAGTCAATTGTGACATGTAGATATGTGTATGTTTTTAATATTTTTGGTGAAACCAAAGGCAAATTTCCATATCTGTGGACATTAAAGCTTTCGTATTTTGTCCCATCCATCCATCCAGGTATTTTGTATTTGTATTAAATCCTGACAAAGTCTCACTTTGTTGCAGGATTGGGTTGAGTTTCAGCTTGTTTATTCATAGCGCCAGCAGCAACAAATCTTTCAACGCTGCACCTCCACCTCAGGTTAAAAAGATAGCATGACATCTGCTCTTTTGGTATTTGAACACAGAATGTTTTGTCAGCTGACAAATTTGAGAAACACTTCCTTGTAGATAATCCTTGTTGTCAAATCTGGCTTTTTATAAACTTGACTTTTATAACTTTGCAGCTTTCTCTCATAAATACAACATGATCAGCTCCTTAAAGTAGCATCTACACACATCAAACGTAAAAGCAAAAATCCACTATGTATTGTATCTAATGTGAAAATGAAATGAAGCAAATGTACATCTATAAACATTCTTTAGATTTATTTGTCCCAATTGTGTAATTTTGGTCACACAAAAAATGCTTTATCAATGAAAACATGAGATTTTTTTCCCCAATTCACCTGCAGTGTCTTAAATTAGATCATGTATAAACCAAAATGAATATATTTTTCCAGTGAATTGTCCAACAGGTTTAGCCAGTGTCTGACCACGCCTCCTGGTTGTGATTCAAAGTGTGAACAGAGATTTTACAGCAATCCCACTGCAACAGCCATCGCCGGTGAAGGTAAGTAACTATGTGCTTTTAAATTATTATTATTTTTAAACTGTTACTGGGGTGAACAGTGGCAAAGTGGTTAGCGTTCTCGCCTCCCAAGAAGGAGATTGTGGGTTCGATATGTGGGTTCGATTTCCGGGCCACATGCGTGTGTGTGACCGCCTGTCCAGGATGAACCACTAAGGCCCAAATTCACTGGGCTCCAGACGACCGTGACCGGGACGAAACTAATGACGCACTAAGACGGCAAACAATAAAAATAGTCACAAAAGAAGTGATTGAAAGAAGTGATAAGGGGAAAACGATGCTTTGGTGTGTTTTGGAGATAAACTGTATTTTATAAACCAAAGTCAAATCAGATACATTAGGAAGCTGAAAATGGTAAATAATTGTGTAAGAGTTAAGGCAGCAGCACATATGCCGGGCTCCATGTGTGTTGTGGGTTTGAATCCCGGCTTTGACAGTTTGCTACATGTCCTCACTTCTCTTTCATTCTCTCCAAAAATATGAATTATTTAAATTATGTTTTATTTGCCTCATTTATTTTTATTACGGCTGTGATGTAGTCCTTTAGTTGAGCCTATATTCAGTAGATGGTGTCTTAATCAACCACATTTGTTATAAGACTAAATATTTAGTTTGGATTATAAGGGTTTATGTGGAATGCAGCAGAAAAGAGACAGCAGTTAACAGGAGCAGTTAAGTGTGAGTTAACAGGAGTTTGGAAGTGACTGAATGTGATAAAATGTGAATATATGAGTATATTTCTGTGATGTATTTTATCTGCATAATAGTGATATTTTATCTGCATCATTAGTCTAAGAGAAGAACGGGTGTGTGACAAACTGCATTTGTGAAGGGGTCGTAAAGATGGGCCAAAGGATGTTCACCAGGAGGGGGTGTGACAGCCCAGAGGAGTTTGGGTAATGTTTACCCAAGCCTTGATCTCTACAGAAAAATACCAGCTGTAAAACAAGTGCCTTGATGTGAGGCTGACCAATGAGAAATGTGACCCGCCTATTCCAGAATATCTAATAAAACCAACCAGCATGGGAAAAAACGGGGTGAGACGCAGGAGGATCACGCAGGCTGCGTACCACAGCCTGCGTGATCAGTCCTGACGTTTTCTCCCAAGCTTGCCATACAAATGTCTGATATTTCTGTGTCGTTTCATATTCTAAGTTGAATTGTGTTCTCGATGTGTTACGGAATAGCATCGGTGTTTGTCTAATTCCCTGACACTGAACCATTTGATCGGTCTTTGTTTTTCAGCCAATATAATATATTTCTATATATTCTCTATATTTCAATTGATATTGAGACCTAAAAGCAATATTGAGCTTCATTGCTCATGTATTTCCATTTGAAATTGACAGTTTTCAAACTTGTCCAAACAAGAGATTTGATGAATACAATGTGCTACGCTCTATTTTAGATCCACTCTCATTAATCAGGCCAATATTTCATGAAGATTGTCAAGGAAATAAGATGTTTCTCTGCATGATAGGAAACAGCACTTTTTATGGGCCTGTCTTTCTATCTCTCCACAGTTGTACCATGATCTCATGATGTCCGGATTGTTTTTATTCAGTCTGTTGCTTGTGACCACTGGAGTTACAGGATTCCAACTGGATCAAGACAGAGACTCTCAGAGTCACGGGGAAATCACAGAAAAGGCCATTTTAGATGTCACGGCTCAGGCCTGCCGCGCTCTGGCCCGCGAGGAGCGCAGACCCTTCATACTGCCGGTAATAACATGATGCAATTTAGCCAGGAAGGTTTTGTTTTTTAACAAACTTTACAAGAACTTATTTGTAATAGAGCTTATTGAAAATGGAGAACATCCTCATTCTGAAGATGTTAATGTACACAGCAGTTTGTTGATTTAATATAAACCAAGTGGTCATACCAACAGTGCAAATTCCCTGCTCTATGACAACATAACGATGCTGCGTAAAGTATTTAGGTGTTTTTGGTTGTTGTTTATTTTGCAGGCGACACTGACAGTGGAGTCTCTTCTTGAAGCATGTGCAGCAAAAAGCTCAGCCGGAGACTTTGCCAGAAACAAATTTCAAATTAAGGGATGTAATTCTAGAGTCAATATTGATTACCCGGATGCACAAAACCATTTTGACAACGAACACTTTGAAGAAGGAAAGAGGATCATCACAGATGGATTGTTCACAGTAAAGACCAGCATTGATAGAAAAAACTATGATGCTGCAAGATGTAAACTTGGAGAAATCTTACACATTTTACAGGTTAGATATATTTCAGGATAAAACTTGTACATTTAGCTTGAATGTGTGGATTATTCTTAAATATTGGCTTTTAACAGGATTTCTACAGTCATAGCAACTGGATAGAAATGGGCAACGATCAACCAAACACAAATCTGATTAAGAGAGGCGGCAGTTTGGGGGAAACAGGTGGAGCACAAACGGGAAATCTAAAGTGCATATGGCAGATTTTTCTAATTATAACTTTGTTGGGTGGGATAGAAATATTTATCATAGTTTTGCAGTCAAGTTGCAGTTTGTGAAGAAAAAAATACATATTTGAAAATGAGTTCTAAAACTGAATCCCTCTGTAAAGGTAAAAAAAATAAATAAATACATACAATAAAAGTGTTATCATGTATTATTATTTGTCAAATCATAACTATTCTGTAATTTGTATGGATTTTGGCACTTGTTTTACGACTTACCTCTACTTATGTCACAT
The DNA here is from genome assembly GCF_026437365.1 of Eucyclogobius newberryi. Lineage (NCBI taxonomy): Eukaryota > Metazoa > Chordata > Actinopteri > Gobiiformes > Gobiidae > Eucyclogobius > Eucyclogobius newberryi. The sequence continues at coordinate 5,995,256 of NW_027315779.1, forward strand.
CTGCTCATGTTCAACCAGGAAGTAACGTTATCAATTTCAAAACTGGGAGAAAAATAGGCAAAATTATGGTAAAATCTAAAACCTAATCAGTTTCACAATATTTCAATGAAAAGTCAACCTGTCATGTGCACTTTAAGGGCTTAGTAGTAAAACCCATGTGGAAACAGCTTAAAAATGACTTTATCCCTTCAGCTGAGGACAAACCAACCTGCCGTAACTGTACCGAAGACTGCACCGACAACATATTGGATGATATTCTCACAAACAAACTTCTCACTTCAGGCTATTTCTCCCCCAATGCCTCAAATACCAAGCCAAAAGGTAAGAAGTATAAGTGTATTTTATACTTATATTGTCCATTACATTTTCTATCAGTAAAATTTGTCAAATTGACGTTTTTCACAGGGAAATGTAGCCATGGTGATGGTAAGGACAGTACGAGACACAGCGACGCCACGGGCGGCATAAACAAGGACAGAGCTAATTCCAGCCACGGACACTTGCACATCAAAGCAGCTCAAGTGGCGACAGCAGCATCGTCCGAGCTGCTGGACGACGTGCTGGCCGCAGTCGGGCACAAAAACTTCTCACGGTACAAAACAGTCGTGTGCAGAGGGGTGCAATAATCAGATCAAACAGAAAACAACTCTCTAGCTTCTCAGTCTTGTAGCGTTTAATGTTTTATCCATTGCACAACACAAATATTTATTTATAGTAATAATAATTTAGTGATAATAATAGTGTCACACAAGGCCTTACAGTTTGTCAAAATACTATGGCGTTTTCCTTGGTATTTCATCTATTACTGAACTACAGTAAATACTTTTATTCAAATGTTGCTCATACCACACGTTTACACCCAAACTGGTTGAGTCAGATAATACAGTATTGTATTATTTTGTTTAGGGACAAGCTGTTGTCTCTGTCTGGCTCTGAAGTTTGACTTCAGTTGAGTTATGAAGTTTAACTCAAAATGTCATTTATATTGTGTTACTGCTACCGAACATTGAATCTATCTAATCTAATCTTTCTTTCGTTCCCTTAGTATGATGGGGCTCAATCCAGGTAAAGCTTTATGTTTCGTGGTCGACACAACACAAAGTATGGGGTTCGACATTGAATCGATCGACTATGTCGTGGGAACTTTAATAGCTAATGTTGAGGGAACTGCAAAGGAGCCGTCTGTTTATATTCTTGTCCCCTTTAATGACCCAGGTAAAGTAATTTAACCTTTATGAGTGTTAGTAAGTCCCTCAAACATGACATCATTCTTTGTGATTTTATTATAAATCAGCTTTTGGACCGGTCTTTAACACCACAAAACAATCCGAGTTTAAAAAAGCCATAAAAGCTCTGGTTGCATCTGGTGGTGGAGATGAGCCTGAAATGTCTCTATCTGGATTACAGGTATCTGAGAACATTTTTATCTTTTGTGTTGTTATGCAACACTGTAAAAAATCCCATTTAAAACGGTGCTATTCCGCAGCTGGCACTCCATGCTGTTCCGACTGGCTCTGATATTTACGTCTTCACTGATGCACGGGCTAAAGATGCTCATTTGAAAAACTCAGTCATCACACTGATACAGAGAACACAGTGTGTGGTTAGTAGAAACCCCTTTTTATTTAACATACTGAACTTGTTTTATCATATCACATCTGATTTTGTTTTTGTTTTTTTCAGGTAAATTTCATAATTAGCAAAGTGACATTAAACGAACCGATTTATGCAGACCTGGCGAATGTTTCAGGGGGACTAATTGTCAAAGTAACAAAAGATACCGTTTTGAAAGCCATCCCAGTCTTTTTACAATCTTTCTTCGATAGTTTGGTATTAGAAATATGCAACAATAAACATTTTATTCAGTTATATATTTATATAAACAATTACGGTCTATTCTTCTAGGTGACCATTTTGCAAGCTGACAGGAGGAACCCAGGAAAGCAAGAAGAGGACTTTCCTTTCTTTGTGGATGAAACCGAGACCAACCCCATTGTCTTCATAACTGGGGCTAAAGACTTCACACTCATCAGTCCGAAAGGTAAAGTGTCACTTCGGTATTTCATTTAAATGTAGGGTGTGTCGTCTGTGCTCTCAATGAAATGACGAACAGGCCATGGCTCATGATCAGCTCAAAACCTCTAGAATTCCCTCACGGAGCTGCAGAGGCTGCACTGGCACACATTCACGAGCAGCTTTAGGTAGTGACCATTCAGATCAGAGAGGACAATTTAAACTACTGGATTTAGTTGTAGGAACTGGCAACGTGAGACTCATGTTGGGTACATACATTCTGCATTCTGACAACAAATAGTAACATAAACAACTTGACTCTCAATTCCAATGTTTTTGTAAATAAGAATAAATTAACTTAAAATAAATCTGAGACCTGTACAATGAAACTGGATAAGATGTGCTAGTTTGTATTAGACTGTGTCTTCATGCGCTGCTTGAGTCTCAGTCTCAGTTGTTTGTTACAGCATTTGCTTCTGTTGAATTACATGCAAATTGGAAACTAAAGTGAATGAAAATTTATTATTTTAGGAACTGTGCAAACGACTACAACTGGATCACTGACCATGTCAGAAAATACGGTTGGGAATCTTCTGGTTTTAAACCTGAAGACTGAAGTGGGCCAGTGGAAAATAACCGTTAGGTCCACAGGCGCTTACACATTGAAGATCGTGGGTGAGATTTGAGGGATATATTTTGCAAACTTGCTTTGAACTGAAGTTTGATTGTGTTGTTGACCTTTCTTCTTTTGCTTTAAGTTCAAAGTTTCGTTGGCTTTTTCTACAGTTTTATGACACCATCTAAAGTCCGCTCTGATGGCTATGCAGTTAGCGCCAGCAAGCCTATAGCAGGTAACAGCGACATGCTAGATTAATTTGAGTGAAAGAAACCACAAAATCAGAACTCACTTTTATGGAGTAGACCTGTAAGCTACATATGTACTAGTATTTCCTGGGTCAAAGATGACTAGTGTGTGTTTAAAAGTATGAACACTGAACCACATTGTTTTTCTAAAGGGCGCAGTGCTACAATGATGGTGGTGCTATTTGGAAGTGACACAATCGATCTGAAAGAAGTCGATCTTGTTTATTCATCTGGGTCCGGACAGTTAAGAGGCAACATCACGGGACAGGAAGACAATGAATACTTGGTTCAGTTCGACAAAATGCCCTCTGAGGAGTTTACTGTGCAAGTGAAAACGTCTCAAAAGAGCGTCTCAGGTTTGATCAGATCAACCTCAGGGACTTTCCAACGACAGTCGACTGCCAACCAAAAAGCCTCGTTCATCTCTGTCGACCTTGTAAGTAGTTCTTTCAATACAGTTATTGCTCAATCATTTATAAAAAAGATTGTTTCGAAAAGTAATGTGGACTAATATTAAATGCTTTGTCTGTGGACTAATATTAAATGCATGAGAATTGTGTGGTCCTCTGGCTGTCTTTTATTATTTTATATATTTTATTGTAATAATTAGTTTTTCTTTTGTTTGTATTTTTTATTTTTATTTTACATATTTTTACTTGTTTTGCACTCTGTGTAGCACTTTGGAGACTTCATGTTGGTAAAATGTTCTATACAAATAAAGTTGGATTGGCTTGGATTGTAAATTGCCATTACATTATTATTATTATTATATTATTAACTACATTTTGTGGTTGTTTTGCTCTTGCTACCTTTGTTTTTTACCAATTGTGCAGCGAGTATTTAGTAAAGCGCTGTATGAATAAAATATATTCTTATTATTCTAATTCTTATTCTTATTACAGGTCAGATTAAACAGCACAAACTCATCTTTCAACACAAAGATGACCGTCTCAGCCTCTCAAGGCACAGCAGGAGAAAAATTCACCATCCGGGCAACTATCTCCTCAAACGTCGGTAGAGTAACTTTCCCATCCACAATCGAGTTGTCGGGAGGCAGCGCTAACGCCGTCATTCAAACAACGCTTTTCAATACCACTCAGTCTGGTACTGAGGTCACACTGACTGTGGAGGCTGAGGCTCCCAGTGGATTGGACCTCAACTACGATGTGCAACGGTTTAGTTTCATCAATGAGGTAACTAATATTATACCGCAGAATATTGCAATTATGTTTTGTGTTTAAAAAGTAGGATTTGGTTCAGAGTTCACATTGTAAACAACTCCATGAGCATTAACATTTGAGAAAAGACTGAATTATGAACTGAGAATCAAAGAATTCCAGGAAAAACATTTGCCGAGGTCTAAACTAAACATACGAGATGATTTTCTATAAATTGAAAGGACAGTTTGTTTGTTTGTTTGTTTGTTTGTTTGCTTGTTTGTTTGCTTGTTTGTTTGCAAAGTATATTCTATCATCGAAATTATCTTCAGCCTTTTGCAGTTTGACTCAAATTGTGATTTTGATTCTCTTGCAATATATTGTGCTGCCCAACATTATACTTTATTCTTAGGTCAGTTTGGGTAGAAATAAAAGTAATATAGTCATAGGTCATATTGTGCAGCAGTGTGTACAGCAGCTTATTGTAGCGTCATTACATTTTGAATATAGTCTATCCTAGCTTTGTTTGACTGTTTTCTTAATGAACTCCTCTCTTAGGTGACTGATAATGACGCTCCTGTTTTTGAGAAGCTAACTCCAGAACCAAATTGCTCAGACGTTTGCAGTTCCACTTGGCAGCTCTCGATTCGTGCGACTGACGACACGGCTATCCAAACAATCTATGCCCGAGAAGGCAACGGGACACTAGTGATCAATCCCAATCCCACCTCGAAAAATGAAACAACGGCATCTTACAGCGCGTCCTGCTGCTCTCCGGCGGTCACAATAGTGGCTGTGGATGAAGTGGGCAACGTCGGGAAATTCCAGTTCAACGTTTCAGAGGCGAAGAGCGTAACCACGACCGCGCAACCGACGACAAAGCCTACGAGTGCTAATAGTACACCACTGACAAGCTCGCATGCTTCTTCTACTTCGCCTCCTCCTGCTTCTACTTCTACTACTTCACCTGCTCCTGTATTATTTTCTTGTCTAACTGCTTTTATTTCACAGACATTACTGTGTGCTCTTGCATTGCTGCTGTAGAAAAGCTGATAAAAACAGCTCTTTTGCAGTTGCAGAATTTGATGCCATCTCTAACACTAATAAATCAAGTTGGGATGTTTGGTTTTCAAATAAGCACTTATTTTTTTTCCTAAATGGGATTTGTAAAACTGTTGTAACTTGTTGTAAATTGAAGTACAAAAGTGTATTCTAATCTGTATCAAATTCAAATGCCTTTACAGTCTGTATTGTATTAGTAGATTTTTTGTGGAGTGGCATCAACATGATTTCTCAGTTTTTTTTAAATTAAATATAGTTCAATATTGCAATTACTAATTAATTGGGCCCTCCACATTTTTTTAACACACTGCACACACATTTATTTACCATCACTATTTATATAATTAAATGCTTATAGTAATAAATCAGATGTTCATGTTTGAAAGTTAAAGTTTGATACGTAATTTCATATTTTTACCCATTTATGCAGATTTCCTGTATCTGTATTACACTGCTATATATATATATATATATATATATATATATATATATATATATATATATATATATATATATATATATATATATATATATATATATATACACTCCAAGTAATAAAGCACTCCTTAGATGTTTTGGGAGATTCTGTGATTCTGTGGAGCATCCAAACAGAGCCATATTATGTCATAGACTGGACTTAGGACAGTTCCCGAAAATTGGACAGTCCCAAAAAGAGTGTAACCTTTGTCTAAATTACATTTGTTGTACAATGGAGACACATCGAGATAGAATGTGTGCAGTAAAACATTACAGTAAGAAAAATATGAATCTCTTTAAATTGCATTACCCTATGTTTGCTGACTGAGCAGTTATGAATTTCTATTGTTGTTCCGGTATTATAGTTTTCAATTTTAGTTTTCACAGCACAATCTGTTGAAGTTGTATAGTCTGGGTGTGTTTGACCTTCAGCTTCATCTTCACTTTATAGTCTAATTAGTTGCATTAGATCTTCACGTTTTAATAGTCCTTTTGATTTCTAATAGTGAGACCTCCATTTTAGTGTTGACAGTTTTGTTTGCACTCTGCCCCGCCTTCCTCTGAAGTCATCTGATTTAAGCAGAGTTTGGCACGGTCTTCCTACTTGGAGCAGTAGGACGACAGTGCCACCTGGAGTCAGACTTGTTCTAAACTGTGTACCAGAAATGAGTCAACCAGGATGTTCTATTGCTTCAAAGAAGACAACCCAAAAAACAGTTTGAATCAGATGAGCAGACACATGTAAGGGATTGTGTTGATGTTATTCATGTTCTCCCACTTATGGAAGAGGGTGACATTCAAAGTTGATATTGATTAAAGAATTGGATCAAGATTTCAAACATAACATTGACCAACATTGAAAAATGAATAGTGAATATGCAAATGAGTCGATAACAGATGGAGCCACTAGATTTGATTCTTCTAGATCCATCTAGTTGTGTGTTATGTTGAGTCGATATCATTTCATCAGCCAGATGGTGAAATACATGCGTTTTTCATACGACCAGAAGGAGGAGCTGTGATCCTGAGGTGTGTGTGTCCGTGTGGCCTCCAGGGGTCACTCAGGGGTCACACTGGGAGTGACTCCGGCAGCTCGGTCCACACACTGGGCAGGCCACAGACAGTATCAGGCTGAAGAAGCACTGGATCAGGTTCAGTGATCTGCGTTCTCCTTGGTTCTGAGGCGTTTCTCAGATAGAAAGTGCCTTTGCACTGATTCACCGATGAATCTGGTCTGAAGAGACTGTCCTGGATCCAAGTTTTGTTGTAGACTTGAAAAGTTGCAAAAAGGTCCTTTGCTTGAGTTTGCATGATGAAGTTTTAGTTAGGTCTAAAAAAACGGGCACAGAATTCTTATTTATGGGAGAGAAAAGCTAGCTTTCACGGGCGTGTCTCTCTAGAATGTTCTTTGTTCCATGGGTTTGTTTGGCATCACAATGAGCCTTTTTACTCATCATCCCTTGAGGACCTGATAGAACTGAGGTGGTCTTTTCTCCTCTCTCTCTCTGACTGACCTCTGGGGGTTGGGTCTTGGCGATATTGTTCACCCAATCAGCACGCACGCTGAGTCAGAGCTGATCATAGAAAAAAAGATCCGGAATAATGCAGACATTGTTTCGCATTAATATTAGGGCATATAGGTGCAAAGGTAAAATTGTTCACAAGTCATAAAACAGTTAAAGGTCCCATAACATGCAAAATCGACTTTTCAGAGCTTTTAACCTTCTTACATTGCTATTTGTGCTTCATATATGTACCCAGAGTGTTTTTTTGATTGATTCCCGCAGTGTTTAGCTATATTACAGACTATCTCCTTTCCTCGAATCTCCAAACTGACGGGGGGTGTTCACAGGACCGCGTCATACCCACAGGCACGCGTCATCATCCCCCCTCACCCTCCTCCCTCCCCCCTCTCCACCCGACTCCCGCCTGCCGCCTCCCGCCCCCTTCCCCCCGGCTCTGCGCAGTTGCAGGCTCGTCTCCTCATACAAGCCCCGGAGTCTTTCTGCTTCAATTTACGAGGAAACACGGCTCAAAAAGGCCCAAAACTTCATTAATGATATCGCACTCTTTACTATTATCACAATGGTGAAGGTTTATGTGGCAGCTGATGCAGCAACCGGGAAAATAAACGGAGAGAAGTTCTATCCGATACCGAAAAACCAGGAAATAAGAGCGCGATGGACATAAGACTAACAGCTGTGGGGCCTACGTCACGGGTGGGCGGGGCACACACGCGCTCTGAGACTACGTCACGGGTTGGGCGGGGGAGCCAGATCGCTCTTCTCAAGGCTGGGGGCGAATATCAAACCAAGCCGTTTGCATAATTATCAATTATACACTTAGGATAGACTACGAAACGTGAAAAAAAGCACGTTATGGCACCTTTAAATGAACATGTAGAACACATTAACATTATGTACAGTAAATTCATCTTGTGGACAAAGTTAGGAACCACTTTTGTCTTGGGAGAACAAATGGCTCTGTGAGTTAATTTTAATCAATCTAATAATTTTAATTAAGTAGTCATTTACTGGAAAACATTCCTGTGACAATCCTGTCACCATGGCAACGTTCGGAGGTTATCTGCCTTTCGCTACACACCTTACAGTCACACCTGTGACACTCCTGAGGACGGCAGAAGGAACTGTCAAGGTACAAAAATACAGATCTGATAAAGAAATCAAAAAGGCTTCAAATTCACTTTGAGAGAGAGAGAAAAAGGCTCTAAAACATGGAAACATTTACAAGTCACCTAGAACACATATCTAGCATCAACAGAGCAGGTTTAACACAGGGGGGAATTTAAGCAGTAACAAAAGCGTTCTTATATCTGTTTCTCCTCATTGAGATAAACCTGAGGAAAGAGCCAGAAGGAACTCGTGAAGAGGAGGAGCATCACTGGACAAGAAGCTCAGCACGAGGAGAGAGAAGTGTGTACGGGGTGAGAAACGGACTCAACTTCCATTTAGCTTAGAGTATTGACAAAGGCCTAGCCATGTCGGCTACTTTTAGTGACAACAAAGCACCATAAATGCACAGGTTGAGTCCATCTCGAAGCAGGTTCTTCAGCTCATGGGTCCAAGTGGCGGACGAGCGGACTGAACCATTATGAGGGAGGGGGGATAAAAACACACAAAGTAGTTTTATTTGTCAAATCAAACACTCAGACTGATGAAATATAGCATATAATGAGAACCCAACACATTGTAATTGACAGTAAAATTAAGATGTATTGGTAAATTTGTAAAAGAGAGTTCTGATCTTCCTGAGCCCTGGTTATTCTGGCGACTAAGAGTTAACGCACTTTGCCACTGTCTTTGTAAGATTCTAGTTTCGATTTCACTTGCCCCTCCCTGCATTTGGCAGAATGACAACTCATATTTTCATTGTATATCCAGTTACAGTTACAATAGAATATTAAGACCACTGAAAAACTTATGGCAAAGGCACAAACACTTTGTATCAAGAGCGTGACAGGATTATTCAGCAGAACCTGTAAATCCACACATTTTCTCATAAAGCTATCTTTATTAAGCAAACATAAACACATTCTTGGGATCTAAGGTCATTTTCACACATTTACAGTTACTGCCGTTTGAGATATTTTACTTCTGGGTCGGTCCTGTTCACATGCACCACTCCTCATTCACCCCAAACGTCGCAGCATAAACATGAGAGGCAATTAGCCGAGCGCCAAACTTATTTCCATGGCAACAGGCTTTCTTACATTGGCAGTGTGAAAACGACCTATGGGTCTGGTGCTGGTTTGGACTTAAACTTGGTCAATCCATGAGAAAAACTATCAATATTAATTTTGTTCCACATATTTTCATATGGACTTTTATATTGTGAGCTCATAGCAGTTTGTGACGGTTGTTTTTTTAATGTTGAAAACGTATAAACAATTACTGAGCTCACATCAAAGGCATCTGAAATCTGGTCATGTGGGCAAATTAAAGGATTGCATAGTTTAAAACTTATTGCATTAGTTAAACACTCCAGTTCCAACTTCATTCAATCACTATCATTTCAAGGCATTTCCATCTTTTTTATTAAATAACTCCCTGCAATGTTTACACTAGATGTGGGGCAGAAACAACGGCTAAACTGGTTTTCACTTACGGACAATCTGATCATCAAGCTGAATTAACAGTAAGCATTGTTCAACAGGTTTAACCAGTGGGTTGTCTTAAGGCAAGGCAAGGCAAGGCAAGTTTATTTGTAGAGCACATTTCATACACAAGGCAATTCAAAGTGCTTCACACAGCAGGAAAAATGCATTCAAATCACAAAGAAATTACAGAAACAGAAATACAATAAAATTAACTAAATTAAAAATTATCAATCCAACTGATTTTCTAAACTAATAAAATCACAAACAAAAGAGAAGAGTGCAAAGAAAAAATCCTTTCAGTCATATGCGCAGCTAAACAAACTGTTTTTAGCTTAGATTTGAACGTTGTCAGAGTAGAAGCCTGTCTCACATCTTCAGGAAGACTGTTCCAGATTTTAGCTGCATAAAACTGAAATGCAGATTCCCCATGTTTTGTCCTGACTCTGGCACCAGCAGGAGGCCGGTCCCTGAGGTCCTCAGAGTCTGAGATGGTTCATATGGCACTAACATATCCAAGATGTACTTTGGTGCTAGGCCATGGAGAGACTTGTACACAAGCAGAGCTGCTTTAAAGTCTATTCTCTGAGCCACAGGAGCCAGTGCAGAGACCTGAGAACAGGACTAATGTGATCATACTTCCTGGTTCTGGTCAGGACCCGAGCAGCTGCGTTCTGGATGTACTGCAGCTGTTTTACAGCTCGTTTGGAGAGGCCAGTGAGCAGGCCGTTACAGTAGTCTAATCTACTGGAGACAAACGCATGGATAAGTCTCTCTAAATCTGGTTTTGACACTATATTTTTGATTTTGGCAATGTTTTTTAGATGGTAAAAAGCTGCTGATGTTATTGATTTGACGTGGCTATTAAAGTTCAAGTCTGAGTCCATTATTACCCCCAGATTTCTAATTTGGTTTGTAGGTTTTAGAGCGAGACTCTGGAGGTGACCGCTAACACTTTCTCTTTGTTTCTGTGGGCCAAAAACGATTATTTCAGTCTTGTCTGAGTTCAGCTGGAGAAAGTTGTTTTGCATCCACAAACTGATCTGTTGGATGCAGTGACAGAGTGAATCTACTGGTCCATAGTCACCTGCCGATAGTGAAACATAGATCTGAGTGTCGTCTGCATAATTGTGATAGGACACATTTTCACTGCGTATCAACTGACCTAACGGCAGCATGTAGAGGTTGAACAGAAGGGGACCCAGGACTGACCCTTGGGGCACTCCACAGGTCAGGGTCATGTGGTCTGAGACACAGCTACCAATTTCAACAAAGTACTTCCTGTCTTCCAGATAGGACCTTAACCAGTTTAGGGCAGTGCCAGTGATGCCCACCCAGTCCTCTAGTCTCTGTAAGAGGATCCCATGATCGACAGTGTCAAAAGCAGCACTCAGATCTAACAGAATTAAGACTGAGGCTTTGCCCGTGTCAGTGTTCAGGCGGATGTCATTTGTCACCTTGACAAGAGCAGTCTCAGTGCTGTGATGAGGTCTAAAACCTGACTGAAAAACATCAAATGAGTTGTTTATTAAGAGGAAATCTGTGAGCTGTTGGTAAACAACCTTTTCAAGGACTTTGCCCAAAAATGGCAGATTAGAGATGGGCCGGTAATGACTCAGTACTGCGGCATCAAGACTGCTCTTCTTTAGGAGAGGCTTTATAACCGCAGTTTTCAAAGACATTGGGAATGTTCCAGATTGAAGCGACATGTTAACTATGTGAGTGAATGGTGCTAACAAACTGTTCAGCACAGACTTTAGAAATCTGGTGGGTAACACATCAAGGCAGCATGTAGATGAACTCAGACTGGTGATGATCTCATGGACAGTTTTGTCAGTTACTGGTGCAAAGTGAGTTAGCTCTAGGTGTCTTGGTGGTTTTAGGGTAATTTTTTGCATTGTCGGATTTATAGCATTTTTAATGCGAGACAGAAGTATAAATTGGGATGACTTTTATAGTTATAATGTATTCGACATCTACAATTACTGTAAGTACCTGTCATTTATTCTCATTTATGTACATGTGTATATAGTGTTTATTCTATGTCCGTAACATCAACCTGCCAGAAGATCTGCAGATACCTGTAGTTATTATTAGTGACAGTGTATTTCAGTTAATGTTCTTAGTTATGAAAGGATAATATTATGGCATAGAAATGGTTTACAATGTGCAAAATATAGCAATCTCAAGGAATAAAATTATGCTACAGTCAGGGCCGGCCCAAGCCTTCAGGGGGCCCTAAGCGAAAACATTTTTGGGGGCCCCTCACCACGTCATCAGAATCAGTTTTATTGCCATTGTCAGTAAACAATTCACATATGGGAACTTTCTTCAACGCAAACAAAGCGCACCAAAACTCCAGGGCATCCGTTTGCCAGTTAGTTTATTCGCAACACCTCACAAGCTCAAATATTGCTAACTTAAATCCCACAATGCAACTTGGTATTCCGCTGAAATCACCTCTACTCCCTGTACAAATAACACACGTCCCAGATATGTTTTTGGGCGTATTTGTGGGCGTTAAAGGTCTACAGCCACATTAGCACATTAGTTTAAATGAATGAACAGGGGGGGTCTGGGGGCCCTCCCCCAGAAATTTTCAGACCTTTTTTGGGTCTTCTGGTGCATTTTAATGTGGTCCAGCCGGATAAAGTAAGAGTAAAATGTTGAGGTTGTAATGCTATAAAATGATGTCGTGATGAAACTGTGCCAGGAGAAAATGACTAAAGCCAGTTATTAATACATTAGTACTTAATTACTCAATACAATATTGGCTATGAAAAATAATTATGGTCAAATTGATTCATTTTAACTGAAAATGTAAAAGTAATAGTTATCCTTACTAATTTATCTTTTACTGCTCCCAACTGTTCCTTCTTGCTAAAGTGACAAAACAAGTTATATTGAATTAAACAAATGGCATAAGCATTGCTTGATTAACAATTAACACTGATAAAACAGTGCAAACATGTTATTCCCAGAGAATGAACAGAACGAGAAGTGAAAGTCCAAACCTAGCTATAGTGAAGCGACTGCGTTTCTGCAACTTTGCCACTTTTATAAAAAATATATAGTTTTATTCTATAACAGACGTAATCATAATATGTCTGGTTATTTTTCACTATCAATTTATTATAATTTATAACAAATAGTCTAATGATGCTTTTTAAATAAATTGAAATGTTTTATTGCTCTATTAAAAGTTAATTACAATATAAATGTTTGTTCTGATCAGAACATCACACACTGGACTCCTGCATGAAACAATGCTGCGATGTGATTGGCTGATGGACCGTACACGCATAAACCTTTACGTTCCTCTTATTGCATGTTAAGAAGTCAAACAGACATCACGAGTCACGATTGATCTCACACATGGTGATGTGAGAGAGAGGGGACGCAAACTCAAACCCTCTCATCTCTAACTGAGGCTGCACAGGGGCCCGGGACAGGGGCCCGGGACAGGGGCCGCACACTGTTCACTCCAAAGTCTCACGTCAGAGGTTCTGGACGAGACGGAACTTAGTGACCCGGGGCACAGACGCCCCTCCCCGGCCTCACCTGCAGCTAACACTACGGGGCTGGTGTAAATGTTAAGCTTATTATCTTTCATTCACACATATTATTGTGCGCGGGGCAGAGCTCTCGTCGCCTCCACCCTGAGCGAACTAACGTGACAGAATCGTGTTGTTTTAAACAGCAGCATTAACCGTCTCTTTGTAAGATAAGTTCAATACCTGGAGAGTGTTGTTGAGTTTGCAGTTTCTTGTTTTCATGCAGTTTCTTGTTTCATGTTTTGGTCTTCTGCTCGCGCACAATGAAGTTGCCCAATCAGCGCAGGTTTGGTGCCTTGGTTGCCAGATTATAATTACAAATAACTGCGGTTTGTGCGTTATGTTACCGCTGTGTGCGCTGCCGCGCCAGCAGCACTACTACACTAGTGGCGCACGCTGCGCTTGCACTTCGCATAAAACGGGTTGCCAGATTGGGGGCCCTATTAAAGCCTCGGGGCCCTACGCGGCTGCTTAGTTCGCTTATAGGCTGGGCCGGCCCTGGCTACAGTGCTACTTTTCATCCATTTAATCTGTACAGACAAAACCTTGTCTCAATATTAAACTTAACAAAGGACATATTATATTATATTCATTTTATTATATACCATCACAGCTTTAGTATTTGATAACTGAATGTAACATTTAGTATTTATTTGTGAAAATGACATTTTTCCTAAATTGTGCAAAACAGAAATCTTCAAATTGTCATGATTACATAATATTATTGCACGTTAATCCTGATCTGGTGATAAATGTTTTTACAGAATCTTTGGCTGAGGCTGTGGCACTGTGAGAAGATGCCTGGCTTGTTCTTACTGACACTTGTGTCCCTGTTACCTGGAGCCATTGGTTTTAAAATCACATGGGGCCATACGTGGACTCATCAGAGCATTACAGAACAGGCCATCCTGAATGTCACCACACATGCCTGTCGCGCTGTGGCTGAAGCTGATGGCTTGGACTTTACTTTCCCTGTAAGAACTCCATGTTAACTGTATAAACATATGTCAGAATGCATATTTGGGACTCATTGCATGTGGTAATTTGAGCTAAACGTTTTGTTACAGGCATCGCTCACCACAGAAAATGTACTGGCAGCATGTGCAGCCCAGGAAGCAGGGAAGGCTTTTGGCAACAACAAGTTTTTCATTAAAGATACAAATAAACACGTGGATTTTGATTATCCATTTACCGCAAGTCGACATTTTGATAATGAAGAATTTAATGACAGAAAGAAGCACATCACAGTCGGATTAGACGCCGTGAAGGCCAGCATCAAGAAAGACAATATGTATAATGCAAGATTCAATCTTGGAGTAATCTTACATACTTTACAGGTGATGATACGGTTTTGAGATTAGTCATGTCCTTAATATTAAACCTTAACATGTGAAATTGTGAAATTATTTAGGATTTTTACAGTCACAGTAACTGGATTGAAATGGGAAATGACAGGCCAAATTCTAACGTGATCAGCAAACAGGAAAGCATTGGCCAAATAGCAGGTAAAACAAATAGTAAATGTATAACATTAATTTTAAATAACTTTACTATGAAATTGTCCTCAAGATGAATCAAGGCCAACCTGTCGCGACTGCGATGGAGATGATTGCACAGACAACATTTTAGAAGATATCCTCAGTGAAAAAGTCCTGACATCAGGCTATTTCATAATCAAACCATTAGGTGGGCATATCATTTTCAAAGTTTTTATTTATACATTAATTTGTAAAAATGTAAACTGTGTTTAACAAAATGTAATTTGTTTTGTTACTTACAGGAAAGGGAAAATGCAGTCACGGTAATTTTCTAGATGCATCAGCACTGATAACTCCTAAAGGTGGAATAAACAAGGACACTTCAACATCAAGTCATGGACACCTGCACGTTCGAGCCGCTACTGTCGCTGTAGCTGCGACCTCTGAGCTGCTGAATGATGTGCGCGGAGCTGCAGGAGACAAAGAGTTTCTACGGTACAATATCTACTAAAACCAGTTTAAGTTTTTAATAAGTCGAAAGTCATCAGTGAAAAAGATGAAATTCTACAAAATCTGACTCATGTTTGCATTCAAGAAGACATGATTGGTTCCTCTGTCCACAGAATGTTGGGGGTAATCCCTGTAAAAGCCCTGTGTTTTGTGATTGACACAACAGGAAGTGATGATATTGCAGCAGTGAGAGAAGTCACTTCAGAAATAATAAACAGAAGAGTGGGAACAAAGAATGAGCCTTCAGTTTAAATTCTCGTGCCTTTTAACGACCCTGGTAATGTTACTGTTTTTAAAGGACTTAGATTGCTGTTTAAGGATGTTCTTGTTGTTAAGTCTAAAATATTTTTTTATATGTTATTTTAGACTTTGGCCCCCTTATGAAGACAACTGATGCAACTAAATTCAAAAATGCCATAAATGCACTGACTCCAAGCGGTGGTGGAGATGCCCCTGAAATGTCTCTTTCTGGATTGCAGGTGATGCCTCAAATATGAAGTGCTTTAAAATAAAAACATGCCATAAACATTAACTCGTTAGTACATAGCTGGCTCTAACAAATGCCCCTATTGGCTCTGAGATTTATGTCTTCACTGATGCTGGAGCGAAAGACGCTCACTTGAAAAGTACAGTGGTTGCATTAATAGAAAGGACAGAATCTGTGGTAAGCGTGTTACATTCGTTTTGAACCCAAACCTGCAAACCTACATTATGTAAAAGGATTGCTGTTTTTCTTTTGTTATATTTAGGTAAATTTCATGATAACTAGTTTTTCTAGTTTCCGTCGACAGTGGAAATCAGCAGACCAAAGTTCGCCTGTCGGGTTCAGACAGTCAAGTGTACAAGGACCTGGCTTTTGCTTCGGGAGGCCAGGCTGTGGAAGTGACAAAAAATCAGCTCTTGGAGGCAACCAATGCTGTTCTAGAAACTTCACAATCAAATGTGGTACGGTGTAAAAACAATGACTTTATTTTTAACCATTTAAAAGGAGACATATCATGCTTTTTTGGGGGTACTCAGTATAGAACTATAAGTGTACATGTTATAAGTACATCATGATTTTACATTATGTTCAAAAACTGATTATAGTGGGATTTTACCTTAGCAAGCAGCAGATTGTCATTCATATGTTTTTATTTTTGAAAACTGGTTATATTTTAATTGTTACTGTATTTTATGTAAAAGCCCTTGTAAAGACGCACATTGAGAATCAGCCCTGGCTAAAATGTCATACGTTACATGAACTATTAATGAAGCATACTTAGAATAAAACAAATAAAATATTTGGCACAATATTGTCCACTCTTCAAGGTGACCCTTCTGCAGACCGTCAGGAACCCTGGAAAGTTGGAAAATTTCACCTTCACAGTGGATGAAACTGTGACAAACCTCACCATCTACATAACTGGGACCAGCAGGGACTTCCTTCTGGTCAGCCCCACAGGTGATTTATGTTTTCAAAAAAGAAGTGAATCTTCTGTCCCAGAGCTAACGGAAGTGAAGCGGTGTAGCTCTTTGTGGAGGTTCTGTCAGAGATAATCTTTACTTTTACAGTTTTGCAAACACATCGCCCTCATTTAAAGACAATCTTTTCCAAGAATAAACTTACATCTAATATTAAAAATACTCACAATGAAAAGATAGGTCCTTAGAATAATACAGCAGAATTAGACAGAAAAGTAAATATTGATCTGGTATTTTCATTACAAACGTTGCATGCAGACAAACACTTGAATCCTCTGTTCTGAACCACTTGCTGGCCTCTGTCTGGTCTTAGGTGTGGTTCAGGAGGGAACTGCCACAAATGGATCACTCGTCACTTCAACTGTGGCTGTTGGAAACCTCCAAGCTTTAATCATGAAAATAGAAGTGGGATTGTGGGAAATGCGGATGCGTTCAACAAACCCCCACTCCCTGAAGATTACAGGTATGGGCATATGATTGTACATTTTGAAGCTAAATCATTCTTATTCGTATCTATCAGAATAACAATATTAATTTAGTCCATCACAATTTTCTTTTAGCAAATCCATTTATTTGCGGTGTGCGACGGGGCTGGGCCCCGTCGCACACCGCTTCATTGCGCTCGTGGTCTGTCGCTCTGGTGGCTGGCACATGTGTTGAAGCTGGGGTCCGATGTGTCCGGCTATGATGCGGTCAGCTATTACCCGTCAAGGGTGCGCGCTCAAGAGCCGATACAGAAAAAAGCTTCGGGGTTGAGCCACCAGCCCGTCGCTGCCTTGTCTTTGCTGCCTTGTCTTTGATGCCTTGTCTTTGATGCCTTGTCTTTGATGCCTTGCTTTATGCCTTGACTGAAATGCCCTTTATGCCTTGTCTTTACTCCTTTACTGCAATGCTTTGTCTTAACAAAAATGTATATCTATTTATAATAAATCAATGTAACGTATCTGAATGGCCTCCTTTTTAATCAAAGTGAATGAACCTGTGCGCCTTTAGTTTTAATATGGTCCTGGGCCCATTAATGTCCAGGTGGTGTTGTTGGTATTTCTTAAACTGTGTATTAGAGAGCGTCTTCAGCGGGCACCTCACCGCATGTCATGCCACACTAATTTTGAATCCAAATAGAAGCTCAGTGTAAATTGAGGCATACACTAAATTCACCTCATGGACCAGTTTTGTAGTTATCAGATTCTTTGACTCTATATTGAATCCACATGACCCTCTGACCCTCTGATGACCCTCTGATGACCCTCTGATGACCCTCTGATGACCCTCTGTGCATGTGAACATAGTTTCACACAGTTAAGATAAAGAACAACACATACACAAAAACAACAACTCCTGCACACTGTAATTCTTGGTTCTGTCACATGATCCACTCTCTGGATCATGTGCTTCTGTCAATTACCTAAGAAAACCTGAAAACGAGCTCATATTAACCTGATGTTATTTGAAAATTCAGAAAATATGTTAAAGATGAGTCCGTAAACATAGACAAGACAATTTCATTCATTCACACTCACACAAACAAACATAATGTTAGTGACACATGAAGTCCAAAATAAGGGCCAACCAAAAAAAAAAAGCGCTGCACTACGAGAATAATGTCATTAATTGATGAGAAAAAAGACATTAATTATTAAGAAAAAGGTCGAAGTCAGAAAAAAGTCGTAAATTAACGACAAGAAACTCCTTAATTAATGAGAAAAAAGTCGTAGTTTAGGGGCCGATTGAAAGTGACGTGATCAGTTCACTTTCAGCACCACGGTCAGGACGCACAAGAACGGGCTTGGATGAGTTGACAGTTTAGAACTACATAAAAGCCTGAAATAGATGTTAAAGTGTTTCCTGGCCTTTAAAACAATGTCTTACGTGTGTGTTAATTACAAGACAAGGCACTGCGTTTAGCAGCACCTTTCCTGTTACGCATCATTCACTGACAGTTGGATAAACGCTTTACTTTCTCCATGTTGTAGCCGTAGTGCAACATGGGCTCAAACAGCAGGCGTGCTCCGCGCCACAGCCGCCCTCAGACAGGAGGAGCAGCCTCGCTGTTATATTCACACGTTCTCTGCTCCTCTAAGTTGTTTCTCTACGTGGGCACTTTGCGCACAGTCACTATTCTCACGCGCTCATTGTGTGCACTTAAGTTTTATGCCCGGATTCTAACCTTTTGTGATCCCTTAGACAAACTCAGTAAAACACACAGAACACAAACATCCGTCTGCGCTTCCTCTCAGCTCCTCCTGACGCCCGGATCGTGTTTGGCACAGCCAAAAAGCGACAAGTTTTACGCACACGCATCATCCATACATTATCCATACATCATCCATACATCATCCATACATCATCCATACATCATCCATATGTAGCAAGCGAGGTGTTTTGATATTGTGATAAGTTAAATTAAAAAGACCAATAACACCACCTGGGCATAAATGGGCCCAGGACCATATAGGAAACATTAAAAGGCGCACTCAGGTACGTTCATTGATGAGGCAGTGCTGAATAAGTTACATAAATTATTTTCGGTTAGCAGTTTAACTGGTGGTATTTACAGTTTGTGATCATCTTTAGTCATATTACGTAAAGTACACATGGTCACAATATACAATGTTCCGACTGTAAAAGAAAACAGAAAATGGTAAACAAAACAGAAAACGGTGATTAACAGGGCGAGTAAAAGGCTAGTAAAAGAAAAGGGCCAGTGCCTTTGGATATTCATAGTCCAAGACGCACCACGTTAGGCCCCCACGACGAGCCATTACATTCCTGTCCAACCCGCCCGGTACCAGCTACACCAAGGGCCCCAGCTGGGGACATGACCACCTCGTAGCCGGCTACACGGAGGACCCCGGACCACACTTGAAATGGGGCGCAATGGAGGGTGGCGACATGCGGCGTCCAGCATCCAACGGCACTAAAGTACACAATCGCTAGTCTTAAAAGTACTTAAATGCATAGATTTTGCGGGACATTTAGAAAGAAGTTTACCTGGCCCTTCTGAGACAACCCTCACGACCAACCGGAATGCGGAAGTGGCAGACATGGGACGCAAGAGCTAGGAAGTTTTTATAGTGCAGATGTGCGCCATCTGCCAGCGTGATGGGCACACTGCTACCATGGATATATTATAATATCAGACTGCTACGCATAGATCATGGCATGAGCTCCAACACACGCGAGCACCAACACCGGAGTACATCATTTTACAGGTCCAGGACCTGACATGGGGACACTGCACCGGGACAGGAAGTGTCCTGTCTGTGACTATGTCGGGGACAGGAAGTGCCTTGTCTGTGACTATGTCGGGGACAGGAAGTGCCTTGTCTGTGACTATGTCGGGGACAGGAAGTGCCTTGTCTGTGACTATGTCGGGGACAGGAAGTGCCCTGCCTGTGATCACATTCCCCAAAATATTGACAGTTTTCAGAAGTTGTTCATTACCTCTTGTTGCAACCAGTTTAATAAAACATTTCAATATTTTGATTGCTGTCAATCAAAACAACCATTCTCGATCTTTAATAATATACAGAACTCTCAGTAATTAAGTTTACACCAGCTGAATTTACTTATTCTTTTAATGTTCTGAGATGATTCTAATAAACAAATAGATTACACTTCTGATGCTTTGCTTCTAGTATCATATTTATATAATTGAGTTTACAGTTCATCTTTCCCTTTTCACTTTTGTATGTCCACTAGGCTGTGAATCTTTAGGCAATTAACTCTTTATTGTAATTAAAAAAAAAGAAATCATACTAAATTAGGTTTTGAAACTATTTTTGATTCTCTCTCTATAAATATTAACTTTTGTGGATATTGTACCATGATCACACTTATTTAAGTCTATTTGACAAAGTTAATTATCAATATAGTCTACTGCATTTAATACTCTATTTCAGGACAAATGGGACTCTGGCCCTTTAACTCCGACACATGTTGTAGCTGTACTTAGCCATTAGCTTTCCCCCTGCTAACAACAATAACAACATAGCCTCTATCCCAGCTCAAGTCTATGTTTCAATGAAGTTACATCATAAAGCATTATTCAATAGTTTAAATCTACTTTTACCAGTTTACTAACAATGTGAAACGTCTGTTTAAATGGAGCATTTTACTGTGATATACAGTGAAACTCTTGACTTGATTTAAAATTGATTGAGATTTCAGAATCAATCCAAAAACACATAGTAATAACCTTTAAAGCTGTAAAATCAATGATTTTACTTAACTTACTCATTCCACCATCCCTAATGTTCACATCTCCTCACAGTGTGTTTCACCTGGTTTGATGTGACACTTTTCATCAGTGTTCTTTGTGTCAGGTGAAACGTCCCTGACATCCTTCTGCTGCCTCCTTGGCCTCCTGTCCTCTCCCTCTGCCACGTCCTCTGCCCTGGACCAGTATCATCCACATCCTCTCTGACCATGATGGCATGTCAGGTTCTCTCTGGAAACATCTCAGACGAAAAACACACAAAAATCACCATCATGCAATTAACCACAAGCTTTAGGAAAAATATTACTTTTGTAGATTTAGACCTCCTAATTTCTTATTTCCAAATTATTAAGTATTCGTTATTTATTAGAATTCAGTTTCTTTTTTTTGTTTAATGCAAAGCAATAGCATGGCACTAACTTCCTGACTAATGGTTTCAAAGTATATTCAATACTTCCCGTTGTGGCATCCACTGTTCCCATGGTCAGAGCGGTGGCAGAACGAGGGTGAGAGGTCAAGGATCGAAGCAAGCCAGGGTCAGAGCCAGGAGCCTGTAGAGGTCAAGGGTCAGAGCCAAGAGCCTGTACAGGTGAGAGAACACTCACAACAACAATTAGTTCTGCAGCAGGAAACTGTAAGCATAGTTCTTCAGTCGCTATGTTCTACTATTAAATATATTTGATGCTTTATAAGCTTTAAATTTTAATAGTTTGTGTAATCTGCTGTGATTCTCCTGTGTACTTTGACCTCGCTGCAGATATGACAACTTTTCACAGCTGCAAACTCAACTCTATCTGTGTTTAGTCTGCGTGAGAGCAGAGGTCAGAGTCCAGTCTGGTCTGTTTCAAAAAACAAAAACATTGCCACAGTCTCATAGTGATCTTGGGACCTCCAAAATTAATTTAGCAAAAGGTTTAGCTTCTAAAACCCACCAAATCCATTTAACGTTACATAACACCGCTATTAGCAAAACAAAACTGAATCTCAGTTGCTCATGTGTCAAAAAAAATCATAAGCAGGAGCAAAAATAGCTGATAAGCTCATTGTTCCATGTCATCTTGAAAAAAAAGAAGAAGAAAAAAAGAAGTCTTTGTCTGTTCTCAAAGCTGCGTTTCATCCCGGTGGAAGGTCAACGTCAAGGTCAACAATGGCAGGAACGGCACTGGTGTGGAGGACGTCTACCTCAGACAGGGCAACGGGACCATGACCTCCAGAATAGCTTTGAGCAATGCTAAAATGGTGACGTACGAGGCCACCTGTTGTTCGCCTGCAGCAGAGATCGTAGTCGTGGATGGCGTCGGTAACGTGGGCTCCTGCACTTTCACAACTCCAACGGCCAGTCTGACCACAACCGCCGCCGCCGCCAATACCAACAATAGTAATAGTGGCATAGCTCAAACAACAGTGTCCACGGCGTCCACATGTGTCTATCCTTTGTCTCATCCTCTGCCTGCTTGGGTTTCATATCACCAGATGAAATAAGACGTAAGAAGCAAAAACAACATAATGAAGAATATTGAAGTATTTATGAATATATTTTATGGTGGAATGTACGTTTTATTTATCCTACACTATTTATTTCACTCTTAACTTTGTACTTAACTGTCTGTTCCTCTGTTGCTTTTGTTTTTTTATCTCTATTCATTGCAGAACAATATGTAAACAATATCTAGACTAAGCCATAAATTGTACAAACATTTTATGTACTTGTATATGCTTCATATACACATTTCTCTGTCAAATAAAATGACTATATTTGGGTGGAAGAAAACCAGTCTGAATGTTGACTGTAGATGTTGCGTTTTTTCTAATCTTTATTCTTAATATTTACAATAGTTTTGGAAGAGCACCACCTATATTTAAGTTTCCACACCCAATTTTGAAATAGGTAAATTAGGCACAGCCCGAGTTTAACATGATGTAATAAAGGTCAAAGATAATCTCTCCTTTCACGTGCTGAATTCATTATGTTCCACTTGCCCACTGACGTCAAGAAAGATAGAAACTGACCAAATGTTTCAAAACATATCATTTCAGTTGTGTAAGTTGTGACCATTGTAAGGTTTCTCTGGTTTGTTTTTATCATGAAAAACATGAGATAGTTTGAGTCTCTGTGCAGTCATGAAGACCCCGGACTGCAGCTGATGCATGACAAATAAAGAATCACAATTAAGAAAAGTGATGATCTGCACGACTCGATTAGCTCCAAAAATATATTTATTTAAGTCTCAGTACAGTGACGTTCCGGTGCGTTTTGCAGCTTATTATAGGTGTATTCGGTGCTTGATGAGTGGTGTAGTGGCAAAAATAAAGCAAGGAAGCGAGTTGCTTTGTCTCAATGGTAAGATGATTTTTAATCAGTCGTCTCTCTCTCTGGTACATTACATGATCAGTTCTCTCAGTCCTCCCAGGTCCCCCATATATATGTACATTAGTCACATGACCCAACACACACGCTAAGTTACAGGTCAGTCAGGTGGGGCGAGTACAAAGGGACAAACAGGGGTTTCAGGAAGGAGACATTTGCATTAATTCAAGTCATATGTCTTGCTGTCTTTGTCCTAGTGTGAAACAAAACGGAGGCCTGGCCCTGGGGACATTTTTTGCATTTTAGCACAACTCTGTGTACATAATAACACAATACGATGTTATTGGGTTTTTTTTTGCATTAAGAACATGTTATAATATTGAACTCTTCACAAACTAAGAGTTTGCTTCGGCGATAAGGTGCAAATAGAAACAAAAATAATAATAGCGTAGAAAAAAATAGATACAAAAAAATAGGGTTGAAGGTGGAATGGACGATTTTTTTGGCCCAAATCTGAGTCTTATTTCCTCGTGGCGTGGACTGCCGATTAGTCCTGCCACGTATCAATCATAAAACGCACCTATCGCTCACCTGCAGCCGCGTCAGGCTCGTCCCCACATTTCCGCGTGTCTAAGCGCATTGATTTATCATAATATAGTTCCCTCAGTGTACGGGACAAAATGAAGACGGAGAAAGACAGTTCGAGCTGACTCAGAAGAAGACGGAAATCTACGGGAGACGAGAGACGAGAGATGCAATTCGATCCGTTGCGCTAATAAACAAACGCACGTGTGTGTTGTATCAGTCCGCACGGGGGAGTGCGCATGCGCACTTCCGCCTGCGTTCTCAAATCGCTGAAAAATCGTCCATTGCGCCTTTAACTAAAAAAGACTTTCTAATTCTTCTAATTTATGTGGCATATTTCTTTGCATGCATGAGTGAAAGAATAGACACAGAAGAGAGGCAAACATGACACATAAAGTCGATAATATATTTGGAGACTAAATAGAATCCAAACAGAAACAGATGCACCGGTATATTATTAAATTAACTCACATGTTTTCATAATTTAAATGTAACAAATGTCTATGTCAGTCCATTATCTGAGTAATGTGATCCTTTCTAAGAAAACAGGTAGACCGAGTCCAGTGTGGCTCCACCCTTATGGTGGAAAGCCCATGCTCAGAGCTATTTATTATTTCACTGCTGGACACCGACAAGACACCTGCTGGTACAGTGAAGCCCCATAGATATTTACTACTGCTTAAATGTAATGAAAAATGTACTTGCTTTTAAGTGGCATGTATTGTGTAAAGTAGTTTGTTGCCTTTTAAATGCAATGTTTGTGATTTGTTATCATGTTTCTGTTGCTTTCTCCATGCCTAAATTACAGACGTGCATAGAATCGAGTTGTCGGGCAAACACCAAAATCCAGGCACTTTTACCTGGTTGTGTTCATACCCTCCTAATGAACTCATGACATCCACTTTTAAGCATGTCATTATTTCAGACGGAGGGCAGGGGTCTATATATACTGCAAGTCTATTGGAGATAGTAACAAAACAGAAGATTCTCAACTGTTGCACCTCATCATATTTGTGTCTCGGATTTAAAAGGAGCTCAAAATTGCCATATTATTCTTAGTCTTTCATATACTCACCCGGTTTTGTTTCGAATAATGCCACCTTTAACACAATAATGAGCAAAAATAGTTGAAAGTCTGTCATAGAACTCGATTTTAAACAATAAAGGGTGTTGTAATGCTATGCAAGTCTCTTGAACAGACAGATAGAGCGACGGCGAAATGGCTGCATTCCTTTGTGGAGCATTGTCTCTCGCTTTGCTCTGGAGTCCTGGAGCTGAGGGCTTTGGGATCCTGCCGAGCGACTCCCTCAGCCACCCGGAAATCACGAAGATGGCCCTCTTAAACGCCACGGTGCACGCCTGCCGCGCTCTGGCTCAAACCGAGGGGACTGACTTTACGTTTCCCGTAAGTTTGAAGCCTACAATTGGGTTGAAGTGTCACATTACGTCACCAGAGCTTTTTCTAAGAAGGGCTGAGTGGGAGCTGAGGTCTTCACATGATATGGTCTTTAGAGCCTGAAAACACGACCCACTCCCCTCTATTCAGGTTCACGTTAAGGTCCTCTGCATTTGACCCTTGGAGCAGTTGAGGACCCGTCTCCAGATCTTGACCGTGGCTTGGTCAGGACCTTCTTTAGTGATTCATAAATCCTAATGTGGTGTTTAATTGTAGCCTTTTGAACATTATTTGATTGTCATTTGAACATTTTTAGACAAGATTGTAGTTCTACAATAAAGGGGCAAAAACCCTGCCTGAAGCTGCCCTGCTTGTAGTATTTGCATATTTTTGAATTGTTAGTAATTCATTCATTTCTTTTTTCCCACACATTTTCTTATCGCCTACTTATACAATATTTTATACCCTTTTCTCTTCGTTCTGTCACGGCATCGCATCATTAGTCATATTGTGTTTTATTTTCTTTGCTCATTGAATTTTTTTTTTAGATAAAACTGACTCAATAAATACAAATATTGCAAATTTAGTGGCAAAATGTGTTTGCACAGAAAAGATTGCTCAGTTGAAATTACCGGGAACCAAACGCAGACAAATACCATTTAATTTGCCTGGTAATTAATCCGGAATTCTGATCATTTAAATGGAGAACTAGGGAAAAGTCTTGCAACAATATTATATAAAATAGGCTGATTTGTCTAAAATGTTCATCACTTGCAAATCCCCTTGATTTTTTCTTGTCAAATTGATTATGTTGTATTGTTTGAATACCATTTCATTTGCTTCTATTTGCTCCTTTCCTACAGTCAAAACCCTACACTTTTAAGTCTGTGACGTCAGCCTGCAAAGCTACTCAGTCGTCCAAGTCTTTCCGTCTGGCCATTTATCTGGTCACCTACAGAAACATCCGGGTGGACATCAGACACGCCCTGAACGCCAGCTTTCACTTCGACGACGAGATGTTCGCCGGAGGAAGAGCGATCATCGTCGAGGGGATCCAGTCGGTCAAAGCCAGCAACAAAGAGGAAAACTATGACGCAGCCAGGCAACAGCTTGGGGAGATTTTACATCCACTGCAGGTAACTTGTAAAAGAATGATGGGAATTGAGATTTTTTCAATTAATAACTAATATATATATATTGTTGATTTTGACTAAGCTACTTGGCTATTATTAGATTTCTACATTTAAAATAGATATTTCTATTCGCTTTAACTTTTCCAGACCATAGATAACCGAGAAAATCATGCCCTTTCAGTAAAATACATTTTTGATTATAATCTATACATACATATTTGGGCGGCAAATAACAATGATTTAGCTAAGTCTAGTGGTTATTCTTTCCATTAATCCAGTGGTCCCCAAACTGTTTGACTTGAGGGCCACATTGGGTTCTAAAATTTGACCGAGGGGCCGAGCCAGGAAATTATGGATGGTGTGTTTGAGTGAACTAACTAATTATTATAAATTACACACAAGATTTGACCTGTAACTTGTAACAAAGCAAACAAATGCAAGGCTCAATGTACAAATTGTTTTCCAAATGCATTAAATAATGATTAATTTCATTACATTTCAGTTGAATAAACACAGCAGGAAAATTGACCTTCAATTTCAGTGGGAACAGTGTTGTTGATCTCCTTGTTTTGCCAGTGCATCAAAGTCTGGTGTAAGTTTTGCTGTGGCAATTCTCAGGATCGATCCTTTGGTGTTGGTCAGTGGAGCTGGATCTGTGACGGGCTTTGTTCATGTTCATGACACTGAATGTCTCTCATATGCAGGTCGAGCAGAACAAGACCAGCATCTTCTGTACGTCCTCCGGAGGTTTTGTTTCCTTCAGTGAAGCATAAAAGTCGTTAAGTTTAAGAGTGTTGGACCGTTTTTTATTAGCATTTCTTCTACCCATAAATGATCTAGTAGTAACAGCATGGAATGATTAATATCCATAAATAAAAAATCTTAATAAATGTCACCAGAATATGCAAACATTTTCACTTTAATGTTAAATGTTTTGCACGCCTGTCCTTCTCACTTCTCCAGTGGCTGATGCTTCGTTTGCTTCGTGCTGTGACTTTATGCTCATGGTCGCACAGGGCCGCACCTGTCATAAACCGCACCTGTCATAAACCGCAGGTTCCTAAGTTGTAACATGAGATATTTACAATAAACGCAGTAGTGATGTGTCTTTTAAACCGGAAGTCTCGTGGCGCACGCGGCGCACCCGCGGTCCGCTTTAGTCCTGCTTAAGACCCGCTTTAGAACAAATCACAGCTGTCCGCTCTGTCCCCTCTGTCCCTTCTGTCCCCTCTGTCCCTTCTGTCCGCTCTGTCCCCTCTGTCCGCTCTGTCCGCTCTGTCCCCTCTGTCCGCTCTGTCCCTTCTGTCCCCTCTGTCCCTTCTGTCCGCTCTGTCCCCTCTGTCCGCTCTGTCCCCTCTGTCCGCTCTGTCCCCTCTGTCCCCTCTGTCCCCTCTGTCCCCTCTGTCCGCTCTGTCCCCTCTGTCCGCTCTGTCCCCTCTGTCCCCTCTGTCCGCTCTGTCCCCTCTGTCCCCTCTGTCCGCTCTGTCCGCTCTGTCCGCTCTGTCCCCTCTGTCCCCTCTGTCCCCTCTGTCCGCTCTGTCCCCTCTGTCCGCTCTGTCCCCTCTGTCCCCTCTGTCCGCTCTGTCCCCTCTGTCCCCTCTGTCCGCTCTGTCCCCTCTGTCCGCTCTGTCCGCTCTGTCCCCTCTGTCCCCTCTGTCCGCTCTGTCCGCTCTGTCCCCTCTGTCCCCTCTGTCCGCTCTGTCCCCTCTGTCCCCTCTGTCCTTGAAGACTCTGTGTGAGCTGATTTACCTGTGTCTTCACATCTGGATCATCTGCTCCTGAGCGCGTTACGTTGTAACATGAGATATTTACTCATAAATATGGTCCAGATAATGATGCTCATGTGTTTTTTGACTCGTGAGTCAGGTCTGGCCAAGAAAGTCTCATTTACACAATAGTGACACGCCAGTGTCTAATGAACGTGCCCGCGGTCCGCGCTGCGCCCCGGGCCGCCGCGGTCCGCTCTGCGCTGCGGGACTAATAAGACAAATTTTTCAGTGAATATGATTCTGATTGTAATAAAACACACAGCGTTTTGAAACTAAAAATGTAGAGAACACAACGTGTCCCCTGGACAGTGCTTCTTCTGTCCACAAGATCTACAGTGTGTCAAACACTTGCGCTTCCTGCTTGATTGGCCCCAGTGGCCGTTTGTGGTGACTTATTTTCTGCGCGCCATAGATCTTCTGTGTGAGCAGTGCGCAGTGCGCAGGCGCCGCTTACAGGGAACAGTGCCATCTCTTGGGTAAATGTGGGCATTACAGGCGAAAGGTAAAATGAACGAATGAGTTTGACTCCGACATTTGCTGCATGTCCTCTTTTATCTCTCATCATTCCCCTTCCTTTCTTTCTCATTCCATCTACTGTCTAATAAAGCCTACGGCAAAAAAAGAAAAAGAAAAAAATAATTAATTAATTAATATAACTTGGACAAGCTTGGCGGGCCGGATTGAAAGGGCCAGCGGGCTGGATTAGGGATGCAGACCTAAACCCACGTTCAGGTTCAAGTACGGATTCGAATCCAGAGGTTTAGGTTCAGGTCTGGACCTAATGAGTCCGGACCTGAATCCATGCCATATTTGCATAATGTTATAACAGCATAACACAAGCTACTTGGCTAAATTAAGTTGAAGACACTTGAACAAGGACGACTATCAAACACAAGGCTTTACTGCAGATTGAAATAAACTCAACTTGTCTGGTTTATTCACAGTTTTTAACAGAAGTTACAACTTACAAATGACAAGCTACTAGCTAGCAGCTAAACTATAGCTTAACAGCTAACACACATTCATGTGTTTTACTTGAGGAACAACTTCTGAACAAGAGCATGTTGAGTATTGTTGACAGGGTCAGTCGGGGTCAAGGGTCAAAGCAGCTGTTTCATCTGATACAATGTTTTGCCTTTAGATACATTTCCACTCATCAAAAGTCAGGTAAAAACCTTCAAACAGACAAAACACCAGTGTAAATAATCAAGTCAGTGTAAAATAACAGAGTTACAAAAACTAGCATAAAAGTCAACTAGAATGACTATAAAGCATCAACTTAGCAGTATCAAAAGTAGAATATGAAAATATTTTACACAACAAATCAAAATAATACATCATATTAGCAGCATTAAACACCAGACCATATTTAACAACTGTAGAATACAAATACAAAATACTATTACAAAATATAAACTCCAATTAATGAATGCAGCAATTAAGCAATATTACTTTGACTTAGTATTTACTTAATGCCAAATACATCACACCACAACATAACACTTAAGTTATTTCATTCATATTTACACCCAGACCAAAGCACAACCCAGACAAGACCAAGCTGACCCCGCCCCTTTAGCCATCACAACATCGCACGCGGCGGCCACAGCTTAAACAATTCAGATAAAGCCAGCGATCTCACCGGCTTCACTTCAGTGTTCACATGTGGATACACGGTTCCGCGCTGTCTCTCGCATCTTTAAACTTATTTCGCCGGCTTCAACTTCTGCCCGGAAGACGCGTGCGTCACTAATTAGGGTCCGTGTGCGCTATTGACAGCGGCACATGGCAGTGTTTACGTCTTTTCCAGCGCGAATTTCGCGATCAATGGAAGGTTTAAGATGATTTAGATTCTAGAACAAAAACGATATAGTATTTGAGTGCTATATTTTTTTATGAGTCCAGAACCGAATCACCAGGGTTTCGTTTTTTTTGGAACTGAAGTCCAGATCCGGTCCGTCATAGCGGTACGCATCCCTAGGCTGGATGTGGCCCGCGGGCCGTAGTTTGGGGACCACTGCATTAGTTGTATCAGATTTGTACTCAATTTGATCCGGATGAAGTTTTGACGCTGCTTGATGTTGTCCTGATAGAGTTTATTACACATAAAATAGTTTATGATCAAAAACGCTAAAAGTTCTGTGTCATTTTGATATACTTCCTGCTTTGTACGAGTCGTAAAACATTCACACATGGCAAGTATTGGAGTCTGTTTATAGTCCAGGAAACATTTATTCGATTACTAAATTAGTTGTACCTCAATAATCAATTAGTTGTGATTAACTTGTTGCAGCCCTAATACAAACTGATTTTACTCCAATAGTAGTCTTTTTAACAACAACAAAAAAAGCCTATTATTGGAGCAGTTTTGTATTTACATATGTTTAACAATAAGGGGTATGTTGTTGAATCCAGGACTTCTACAGTCACAGTAACTGGGTGGAAATGGCAAACACGGCTCCCAATGCAAATCTGATCAGGTCAGAAACCAGCATCGGGAACATCGCAGGTAATCTGAGAACTTTCAAATTAAAATAAGACAGACTGACTGATTTCTGTCTCTTTCAAAATATTTATATTGTTGTGTGTTTTCTATTCAGGCCCAACCAGAGCGACCTGTCGTAACTGTGATGGAGACGACTGCACAAACAACATTTTGGAAGATATTATTGCAGAGAAAGTTCTCACGTCTGGGTACTTTAGCCTTGTGCCCATCGTCTCAACAAAACCACCAGGTCAGTGCATTGTTATTGGAATAAGTATTTAATTTGACGGGCCATTAATTGTCATAAATTGTACAGGTTATTCTTTCATATAGATTAAGTCAGATAGATATAAATATTATGGGTAAAATTGATTTTCTGTCTGTAAAAGTGTTTTAGATCACAAGGGTTAAATATTTAAAATTAATTTGTGTTTATTTGTGACAAATTAATAGTATTTTTCTTTGTTGTGTAAAATAGATACACTGATATATACGGAATGTAAACTAAATTAAGTAAAATAAATATGAATCCAGTTATTCATTCAGTTGCTTCAAAATGTGTACAATCATTCTTCAGTGTATTTGGGGGAGCTCAGCCCTCAGAGAGAAGACAATAATAAGAAAGGGTCAAACAATGCTGAATGTTCATTTGAAAAACAGAATTAGATGTTTCCATTATAGTTTAGGTAATATAAGATAATAGTAAACAGTACTATATATTTCTTAAAGGACTCATACATTTGGCAATAGTTTTCTCAGCATCTCAAATGAACCCTGTCAGCTTGCTTAGCAGGTTTGGCATTAGCAATATTAAAATGTAATATGATTAGGGTGGAGGCATTTAACCCAGAGGCACGGAGAATATTTGATTTCCAGACAGTGTCCATTTGCAAAGAAAAACATTTGGCCTTCTTCCATCTTAGCTGAAGTGTACAGTTGCACATCCTTTTTTGATGGATTTTTCTCTCTCTGACAGACACATTGCTGTTGAGTTATTATTACCCTGAGTCGGCTGTTGACAGAGCAAACATGAACCTGCCTGACAAACTGCCTGCATGCAGACCGTGTCTGTTTTCTAATGCATTCTCTATCTGTTTAGTGTAAACATAATCAAAACACAATGTTTCAAACAGAACAAAACATGGGACAAAAATGACCTGGTCCATGTGACACAATGAGAACACTAAAGCAGAGCACTTTTAAAAGAGTTCAGTCTTTTTTCTTTCTAGAATCTAGAGTGTCAAAACAAAGCTCTATATGTGTTATTTTAATATCTTCTTTATTGTTAATACTTTTACAATATCTTTGGGTTGTGGGAGTATAGATTACATTTATATAGCATTGTCCTACAGTAGATACTAAAGCAAAGACACTGTGGAAAGTAAGTGTGTTGTGTTCTTTGACTTGAATGTTAGAATTAACAATGTAGCAATATTTTGGTTTGTTCCAGTTCAGACATGGTAAAAATACAGTTTAATTTGTTGTCGCGTCATGTTTCCAGGTAAATGCAGTCACGGAGGAGGTGCGGATAAAACCAGCAAACTCGAGCCAACAGGCGGCATCAACAAAGACTCGTTTAAGGCCAGTCACGGTCACCTCCACGCGCAGGCGGCGAACATGGCCATCGCTGCCACCAGTCAACTGTTCGAGGACGTCAGAGGCGCCGCTGGGGACAAAGCATTTCTTCAGTAAAACACACACATATGTCAGATTTACATGCTTTGTTTTCAGAGATGTTCATTTCCTGGAGATTGATACTAACATTAAAACCCTTTAACCGTGGTTACGACTTGACTAACCTTTGACTAAATCCTAACCTTGACACTAAATTAAGCCTCATGACGAATACACACACAAATAAAACATACACATTTGTAAACTAATAATATAATACTCGCTCACACACACACACACACACACACCTACACACACGCACACACAAATAAACGCGCGCACACACCCACACAAACGCACACACAAACACACACACACACACTCACTCTCACACACACACACACACACACAAACACACTCACTCTCTCACACACACACTCACTCACTCACCCTCACACACACACACACACACAATAGCCCAATAAAACATACACATTTGTAAGCCAATGTTGTAATACCCGGCTAAATTCTACATATTGCATGTTTCAGGCTGATGGGAATCTCCAAAGGCTCTAGTAAAGCCTTGTGTTTTGTGATTGACGTGACCAAAAGTATGAGCGAAGACATTGATGCGGTGAAGTCTGTCACTAACAGTATCATCAACACTGAAGTGGGCACAGACAACGAGCCCTCGCTGTACATCCTCGTACCTTTCCGTGACCCAGGTACTGAGCTAGACCATTACACGCTAAGCCAAAAGTGAAAGTGAACCGAGCTTAACTGTGTAAATCAGGAGTGGGCAATTATTTTCCTCCAAAGGCCATATTCAAATCCAGGCAAGTAGCGGAGGGCCGGCCCGCGATCATTGGTGTGAAAAAAAAAAAAAATCCCAAAAATTAAATATCAAATAGAATATCACTTTTCTGTCAAATATAGGCTATTGGATCTATTTTTTAATTCATTTCACGTCATATTTATTAAGGATACAAGTGCAGACAGATGCCTGAGGGCAAAAAATATATATATATATTTTTTTAAATATTACTTGGACAAGCTTGGCGGGCCTGATTGAAAGGCCCTGGGGGCCAGATGTGGCCTGCGGGCCGTGGTGTAAATAAAGGATTATACAGAACAAAGAAAGGCCAGGCCCATTATTCTTGTGTTGGTTTAACAACTTCCTCCAACCACTTAAAGCAAGGCAAGTTTATCTGTAGAGCGCAGTTCATACACAGGGCAATTCAAAGTGCTTCACACAACAGGAAAAAACATATACATATCACAAAACAACAAAACAGAGATTCCCCATTTTTAGTCCTGACTCTGGCACCAGCAGGAGGCCGGTCCATGTTTAGTCCTGACTCTGGCACCAGCAGGAGGCCGGTCCATGTTTAGTCCTGACTCTGGCACCAGCAGGAGGCCGGTCCATGTTTAGTCCTGACTCTGGCACCAGCAGGAGGCTGGTCCATGTTTAGTCCTGAGTCTGGCACCAGCAGGAGGCTGGTCCATGTTTAGTCCTGACTCTGGCACCAGCAGGAGGCCGGTCTATGTTTAGTCCTGACTCTGGCACCAGCAGGAGGCCGGTCTATGTTTAGTTCTGACTCTGGCACCAGCAGGAGGCCGGTCCATGTTTAGTCCTGACCCTGGCACCAGCAGGAGGCTGATACATGTTTAGTCCTGACTCTGGCACCAGCAGGAGGCCGGTCCATGTTTAGTCCTGACTCTGGCACCAGCAGGAGGCCGGTCCATGTTTAGTCCTGACTCTGGCACCAGCAGGAGGCCGGTCCATGTTTAGTCCTGACTCTGGCACCAGCAGGAGGCTGATACATGTTTAGTCCTGACTCTGGCACCAGCAGGAGGCCGGTCCATGTTTAGTCCTGACTCTGGCACCAGCAGGAGGCCGGTCCAAGTTTAGTCCTGACTCTGGCACCTGCAGGAGGCCGGTCCCTGAGGTCCTCAGAGTCTGAGATGGTTCGCATGGCACAAACATGTCTGAGATGTACTTTGGTGCTAGGCCATGAAGAAGCTGCTTTAAAGTCTATTCTCTGAGCCTGAAGCCAGTGCAGAGACCTGAGAACAGGACTAATGTTATTGTACTTCCTGGTTCTAGTCAGGACCTGTTTAACATAGTCTAGTTATGACTAAAAGCTCATATTCAAACTTGTCAGATGCATTGTTATTTTAGATTTAGTATCCATTGTTTTATTTAGAATTATGTCATGTTGATATTGTGGTTCACTTTCAGATGTGGGTCCTTTGACAAAAACTTCAGATCCCAAAGTGTTCAAAACGGTGATCGATGGTTTGTCGCCGAGCGGAGGAGGAGACGAGCCGGAGCTGAGTCTGTCGGGGCTCCAGGTGCAGCGAAGTCACATTTACCTCTGAACTTAAAAACATGCAACGTAACATGGTCTCTCTCTGTGCAGCTGGCCTTAACCACCGGCCCCTTCAACTCAGAGATCTTCCTTTTCACTGACGCTGGAGCCAAAGACACTTATTTGAAAAGCACCGTGATTGCACTTATAGAGAGGACGCAGACGGTGGTGAGGATGGAAATGTTTAGTCGCTCATTTTGATTTCAACGTTGTGTTTAATGAGGCTTTGTGCTATTTATCAAAAGAATAAAGATGAGGTTAATTCTTCAAACTTTAAGCTATTATCCAAAATATCTTGCGCTGCCTTTAAATTTCCCAATAAAATTGTTCTGACAATCTATTTGTTAGATTGTAATGCATTATATCAAATTGTATAAGCTGAATTTATTAAGTACACACATTTTTTTAATATTTGTATTCATACAAAAACTACTTAAATGGGAAAAGATGACACATTATTAACAAAAAGGCTATACATTTAAGTACTATTTTGAAACCCATAGTAAGACCTTTTGTGTAAATGACTGCTCCTTGACAATGTAAGAGTTATGAATAAACATTATAAGAGATTTTGAACATGTTTTTGTTTTATTTTTATCATTTCTGTTAAGGTGAACTTCCTGATCACAGACTCGCCCTCCACCAATCGCAATCAGAATCGAATCGCGCCCGTGGACATTCAGCCGTACAAAGACCTGGCCCAGGCCTCAGGGGGAGAGGCCATAGTGGTCTCCAAACGCGAGCTGCTGACCGCCACCACCATCATCACAGAGGCCTCCATCAACTCTATGGTGAGAGGGGGAAACGGACCACACCGGCCATTTGACAGTGGGGGGCACAGGGGGGGTATTAGCAACTTCAGTCCTGAAAACTGTGCGACACTGCATACCTTTTTTTTTAATTATCAAGTGTGGCATGATTATGTGGCGTGACGAGTGGTGAGGCGCCGCTGAAGACGCTTTCTAATACACATTTTAAAAGACCAACAACGCCACCTGGACATTAATGGGCCCAGGACCATTTTAAAAACATTTAAAAAGGCGCACAGGTTCATTCCATTGATTAAAAAGGAGGCCATTCAGTTAAACTACATTGATTTATTATAAATATATATTAACTTTTGTGGTAGATGTAACACACACAAGTCCTTTGAGTTAGAATCTTTTTAGCGTTGATGTCCACACATGACACCGGCCCACGGTACAGGGCAGGGAGCACACAGAACGGACACAGTGACAACAATGAAAAGAGGCAATGCAGTAAAGGAGTAAAGACAAGGCAGCGACGGGCCGATGGCTCAACCCCGAAGCCTGAATACAAGAGGGTAGAATTAGCTCAAACACACATAATTGTCATTCTCCGTACCGAGGCAGTACGACGGAGTATAAGGGCCAACCAAAAAAATAAAAATGCGCTGCACTACGAGAATAATGTCCTTAATTAATGAGAAAAAATACGTTAATTATTGAGAAAAACGTTGAAGTCAGAAAAAAGTCGTAAATTAACGACAATAAACTCACTAAAAGTCATTAAATAACGAGAAAAAAGTAATTAATTAATGAGAAAAAAAGTCGTAGTTTAGGGGCCGATTGAAAGTGACGTGATCAGTTCACTTTCAGCACCACGGTCAGGACGCACAAGAACGGGCTTGGATGAGTTGACAGTTTAGAACTACATAAAAGCCTGAAATAGATGTTAAAGTGTTTCCTGGCCTTTAAAACGATGTCTTACGTGTGTGTTAATTACAAGACAAGGCACTGCGTTTAGCAGCACCTTTCCTGTTACGCATCATTCACTGACAGTTGGATAAACGCTTTACTTTCTCCATGTTGTAGCCGTAGTGCAACATGGGCTCAAACAGCAGGCGTGCTCCGCGCCACAGCCGCCCTCAGACAGGAGGAGCAGCCTCGCTGTTATATTCACACGTTCTCTGCTCCTCTAAGTTGTTTCTCTACGTGGGCACTTTGCGCACAGTCACTATTCTCACGCGCTCATTGTGTGCACTTAAGTTTTATGCCCGGATTCTAACCTTTTGTGATCCCTTAGACAAACTCAGTAAAACACACAGAACACAAACATCCGTCTGCGCTTCCTCTCAGCTCCTCCTGACGCCCGGATCGTGTTTGGCACAGCCAAAAAGCGACAAGTTTTACGCACACGCATCATCCATACATTATCCATACATCATCCATACATCATCCATACATCATGGCATGAGCTCCAACACACGCGAGCACCAACACCGGAGTGCGTAATTTTACAGGTCCAGAACCTGACATGGGAACACTGCACCGGGGAAATGATTGTTTGTGATGTCTAAAAGGCCCGCATCATAAAGATCGACATCTATTGTGGGCTTTTGTATTCACTTTTAACCAAGCGCCATTTGCGTCCTGGCGGTGGCGTGTTTGTGTAATGAAGACTCAAGACAGATGCATCAGACTCAGTGCAGATCGGCTTCATAGCTTTATACACAGTTCATACAAAACAGAGCTGTTACTGGACTGTACCATTATGTAACACTGGGGGGAGCCCGTAACATGGCGCTGAAAGTGAACTGCGTATCTGACTTTATTCTCTTTAAATTATGAGATTTTTCTCGTTATTTAACGAGAATAAAGTATTTAATTAATGACATTATTATCGTTAATTAACGAGAAAAAAGTAATTAATTGATGACTTTATTCTCGTAGTGCCCCGCATTTTTTATTTTGGCCCTTATACTCCGTTGTAAGGCAGCACCTACTTTCTGTAGCGGCTCGTTAACGCGCACCCTTGACGGGTGATGGCTGACCGGCTGACCCCGGCTTCTCAAGATGTGCCAGCCACCAAAGCGATGGACAACGAGCGCGATGAAGCAGTGCGTGACGGGGCTAAGCCACACGGCGGAGTGAATAGTACTTGTTGTTGTTGTTGTTGTTGTTTTATGGCGGTTGGCATCCGAGTGTTGCATTACCGCCAGACTTTATTCCTCAGACGTTTCGTAGTCCTCAGTTGTTGTTGTTGTTGTTGTTTTATGGCGGTTGGCATCCGAGTGTTGCATTACCGCCAGACTTTAATCCTCAGACGTTTCGTAGTCCTCAGACTCTGTCGTAGTCCGTAAAAGTACTCCTCCCATTGCTTTGGCGTACAAAGCCCATGAGGTCATGATGTGTTTTTGTGACTAGAATAGTTGTTGTGTCAGAGACCAACCGGCTTTATTCCAGGGAGACTCTTCTTCACCTTCCTCGCCCTCTTTGACGTTCGGTTAGAAGTCCTTCTTCCATCACTTTGGCGTTTCTAGGTCCACGAAGTCCAAGCGCGTTAGAACATCCTCTTGCTCCTCATCCTCGGCTCAGTCTCCAACACCCCCCACCTCTATAAACGTTTACCCAGCCCTGTGCTACGTAAGTAAGCAACCACAGCCTGACACAAACCCTGTGACTGGATCGCCAGAACGTTCCGCAGATTGAACTCCCGCCCATTATTCCGAAACCACAAGGCCAACCCGGCCCTTTCCCTATCATAAGCCTCACAGCAAATCAGCACATGCTCGACAGTCTCTGGCACCCGACAGTGACCACACAGACCGGTCGGATGTTTGCCTATCCTACTCAGTGACCAATTGAGTCCAGTATGGCCAATCCTCATGCGGGCGAAGGCCCTTTCCTCCCACGCGTTCCTGCCCATAGACCCGCAAGGACCCACACTACCCTGTATGTGATAGAGATGCCGTCCAGTAACACAGTGGCTCCAAAATTCCTGCCAAAGGCCGACCACATGACTCTTGATAACGGGCTTAATTTCAGACTTGCCCAACTCAACCGCTACATCAATTGATGGCCGCCAAAGGGAACGTTTAGCCAGTGCATCAGCCATTTCGTTACCATCCACCCCCACATGCGCAGGGACCCAAATGAAGGAAACCCTCACATCCTTCCTGGACAGGGAGAGCATCAGACAGAAGATGCCATTCAACACATCCTGTCTGCAATCCGATTTCCCAGATTTAATGCTTTGCAATGCAGAAAGGCTGTCAGAGGCCACCACAATGCCGCAACACTGCAAAGCAGATTCTGCCCATTCCAACGCCAACCGTATCGCTATAAGTTCCGACGTGAAAACAGAAAGGCGATCTGTCAACCTCTTCTTGACCGCTAGCCCCAGGTCAGGCACAAAATAAGCGGCGCCAGTACGCCCACTCTCAGGATCCCTAGACCCGTCGGTATAAATAAACACATCACCTGAGTGCTTATCGATGATCGCTTGAACGGCAAACTGCGGTGCCCTCCCAGCGACTCCTCTAAGCTTGCCATGCAAGCTAACATCAACAGGAGCCGGGACAAACTTCCACGGAGCTATAGCAGACAAAGCCACCAACGGGCTCACACGCAGATCACCAACCCCCGCAAGCCGCGCCTTCGCATTTCCTACCTGGCTGAAAACCATACCGCCAGCCTCACTCTGCCCCCCATCAACCCTGAGAAAGTCCCTCACCGGGTGAGAGCTCGTATGACCTTGCACATTCACCCAGTAAGCTAACAGAAGTTCTAGCCTCCGGAGCCGTAACGGCAATTCCCCCAACTCAACCTGCAGCGCCGAGACAGGGGAGGTCCTAAAAGCCCTACAGCAGATGCGCAAGGCCTGGGCTTGCTCCACATCAAGCTTCTTTAAGTTAGTCTCAGCCGCAGACATGTAGGCTATACAGCCATAATCAATAGCCGCCCTCATGACGGCCCGATAAATACCCAGGAGCGACCTTCTGCTGGCCCCCCAGTCCTGGCCGGATAGACAACGAAGCAAGTTATTCACCCTTTTGCATTTACCACTGACCTCATCAATGTGCTGACGCCAACTAAGCCTCTCGTCAAAGGTGACCCCCAAGAACCTCACCTCCCTGACCTGTTCAAGCACCTGCCCATGCAGTCGAAGGGAGACGTCCCTATGCCCATTGAAGAAACAGATCACTTGAGACTTCCGTACGGACAGTTTAAATCCCCACTTCAGGGTCCACTGCTCCACCTGCTGTATTGCCCTTTGCAGTTTCGCCTCGTAAAACCGGAGATTCCTCCCTCTCACCCATAGAGCACCATCATCAGCATAAAGGCTCCTCCCAACAGACCCATCCACGTCGTCAAAGATGTCCTTAATCATGACATTGAACAAGATAGGGCTACACACACTCCCCTGCGGGATCCCATTCTCTACCTCATAGACCCCAGAGTAAGCAGCGCCCACTCTGGTTTGGATACGCCGGCCAGACAGAAAGCTCCGGACCCAGTTAAACAGTTTACCCTTCACACCACACTTCCGCAGCTTAATGAGGAGCCCATCCTTCCAAACCATATCGTACGCCTTCTCCACATCAAAGAGCACCGCAATAACCTTTTCTTTCTGAGCCCTGGCCAGCTGGATATCAGATTCCAAACACAACACGGAATCCATGGTGTTCCTGCCCCTACGGAAACCACTCTGGTGCGCAGGAAGCAAACCCCGACTCTCCAAGAAGTAATCCAACCGCTCGGTAACCATGCGTTCCATCGTTTTCCCGAGCTGCGACGTCAAGGCAATCGGCCTATAACTTGAAGGGTCAGACGCTGGCCTACCCGGCTTCAGAACCGGCACCACCGTAGACTGTTTCCACGCAGATGGAACACAACCTGAATCCAAAACACGGTTGAAAAGACCCAGGACTAGCCCAAGCGTGTCATCAGTCAAATGAGAGAGCATGTCATAGCACACCTCATCTCTACCCGGGGCTGTCTGTTTCGCCTTAGAAAGTGCTCTCCTTAGCTCAAACAAACTAAACGGAAGGTCAAGGTCATCTTGAGTCGAAGGCTGGTGCCCAATCAGCTCAGAATTCTGGGCCAAAGTACTCTCCCTGTAGTGCCTTTCCGCAGGTGAGAGATTGTCAGAGCTGTGCACCGACACAAAGGTGCTGGCCAACAGTTCAGCTCTGTCAACGTCGCTGACTGCTTCAACACCATTCAGTATTAGGACCGGGGTCCCATGACGGCGCTCAACCCCATGCATCCGCTTAATCATCCCCCAAACATCCCCGAGACGCGTTTCTCTCCCAATTTTGGAACAATACCGCCTCCAATAGGCACTCTTGGCCGTTCTCACAGTTTTCCGCACAACAGCGCGGGCCCTCTTGTAGTCAATGAGGGCACCCTCAGTGTGGGCAACCCTTAGCCGGCGAAACGCCGCATTTCTCGCCCTAACAGCATGACCACATGCTTCAGTCCACCACGGCACCCGCTTCCTATGTCCACTACCACCACTCTTAGGAATCGTGCCTACCGCTGACTGCGTGATGAGCGAGACAATTGCACTATTGAGATCATCCACCTGAGTCAATCCTCCTTCCTGCAGAACCCTAGAACCATCATCAGCTTTCCTCAGGAAAGCCCCCCAGTTCGCCCTTGCCAACTGCCACCTCTGGATCCTCGTCCCCCTGACCACACAGCTCCCAAAGCCAATCACGGTGCGGACTAGATAGTGATCGCTACCAAAAGAAAGATTACCAAGAACCTCCCAACTACAAACACCAGCTAACTCCTTGGACACAAGTGTAAGATCTATTGCACTTTCCGCACCGGTCCCCATATCATAGCGGGTCCCACCCCCATCATTCAGACAAACCAACTCCCTTTGATTGATAAAACCCTCTACCACCTGCCCATACCTATCGGTACCACTACCGCCCCACAAAGCGCTATGCGCATTAAAATCCCCACACCACACGGCCTTTCCCCGAACATCCTTACCGATACTATGCAAGGACTCTAACGTTAACTCACCACACGGATTATAAAGGTTAACCACAGTAACAGCTTCACCACCCAGCCAGACCCTCACCGCCAGGGCCTCCGGCGCTTTACTCACACTGACAACAACGTAATTTAGGTCATCTCGGACAAACACAGCCACACCTCCGCCTCTACCCTGCTCCCTATCATTCCTAACACACACATACCCTTGTATCCCAAAACCCCACCTAGGTCGTAACCAAGTCTCCTGCACGCACATAATGTGAGGCTTGTTCAACAAGGTAGAGACAAAATGCTTAAATTCCTGGCCATTAGCACGAAGACTACGCGCATTCCATTGCAAGACAACCACCGCCATTATGAGCCCCCGGAACCTGACGGCGCATCGGGAGCCCCCCCACTCCCACTGCCAGAATGGGGCAGGGCGCCCTCCCGCAGCGCATCCTCTATCTCCGTCCACTCGGGGCCCCCAGCTCCAAAGTACTTCCCTGCAGCCTTAGCGATGATCTTAGTCTTTTCGGATCTCTTCTTGGTTTGCCCAGTACAGTTAATCACTTCCACTATAAAGAGGAAGAAATCTTTCCTCTTCACAACCAGTACATCCTCCGCACCCACAGGGCCTCTGCCCGTGGAAGCCACACTCACAGGCATCCCAGTGAGGACCTCCCCCTGGCCGCGGGCAACGCTGCCCCCTCCCCTGTCGCCTAGGACACCAGCAGCACTGGCAGCCCCCACTGCATCCACCGTCACCTGACTACCAGACACCTTCTTGACCGCATCCGCATAGGATATGCCTTGAGAGGCCCTAACTTTTTGCACCTCAGCAGCCCTCTTGCTGAACACGCATCCCCCGTAGGCAGAGCTATGCTCTCCCCCACAGTTACAGCACTTGAG
Source organism: Eucyclogobius newberryi (assembly GCF_026437365.1). Classification (NCBI taxonomy): domain Eukaryota; kingdom Metazoa; phylum Chordata; class Actinopteri; order Gobiiformes; family Gobiidae; genus Eucyclogobius; species Eucyclogobius newberryi. The sequence goes on from NW_027315779.1 coordinate 6,037,476, forward strand.
TTTTGCTCCGTCGTCACACTTCCCATACTCGTGGTCTCCTGCACATTTACCACACTTCTGCTTCCCTCTACAGACCGCTGCAATATGCCCAAAGCGCTGGCACTTGAAGCAACGCAGGGGCGGCAGAACATATGGGCGTACGCCATAGCGCATGTACCCAACGCACACCACACGAGGCAGGATCCCACCTTCAAATCTAATCATTATCGACAGGCTGTCACACCTTACCCCATCCCGGGTCATCTTCAACCGCCTAGCATCCACCACCTTAGCTCCAGTCAAATTCTCCTTTATGTCATCCACAGATGTCGTCGTAGGGACGCCTACTATAACTCCCCTAACCGTGCCTCTTACAGCATCAGACACAAGAATGTCCTTCCCCCCCAGACACTTAGCTTCAATCGCCTTCCTTTGCTGAGCCACGTCCTTGCACACGACCAGCAGCGAGCCATCCCTAAGGACACTTGCATGCTTGACCACTCCCACAGCTACAGTCAGGCTCCTTGTCAACGCCATCGGATCCCACCCCTTAAAGGACGCATTATCCTGCGCAAGCTTTATGAACACCTTACACTCTGAACTCACATCCCCGACATCTGCAACCCCCTCGCCCTGCTCCTCACTGAGAGAGCCCTCCATAGACGAGCAAGAAGACGCCCTACGCTGCACAGGATCAGTGGCTCCAGGGGGGTCCTCCCCGCTGTTCATATCGTCACCGACCAGGTCACGCTTCCTCTTCTTCTTCCCCGTCATACGGACCGAGGCGTTCCTCTATGTTGCCGTAATATCCAAACTGTTGTCGTTGTTGTTTTTTATGGCAGTTGGCATCCAAGTGCACGTTGTTGTCTTATGGCAGTCGACAGCCGAGTGTCGCGGTTGGTCTCTGGCGCAGCGAGGACAGGGCGTACACAGGACCGGAAATGCACGAGCCGCAGTGAGAGAGAAGAAGAAGACGAGGCGCTTTTATTCGCTTTCGCGCCACCTACTGGATGGCGAATTTTGGCACAACCCCGAACTGCCACAATTACAAAAACATTTCAAGTGCAAAACATCGCTAAAGACAACATCATGATATATTTTTACTACTTTAAGTCACTAGAACAATAATGCAAAAGCAGGATACACCCAGTAAACTCCTTTTAAATGTACACTGTTGTTAAAATAAAATATATGTATGCAGAATGAAACGCTTATGCTCTTAGTTTTTTAGTGTCTTTCTACTACAAAAATAACATGTAGATAGATGCATTTATAATTAATCAGTACAAAAGACCACAGTGCAGGAGGTTTCCATCAGTCCTCATATATTTAGAGATTCATTTGATTACATTTTGTGCTGTAACATAACTTATGCCTGAGCTTGTTCCATAGTTTTACTCCATTAAATCTTATCTGTTATATTGTTTGACGTTTTTAAATTTCAAATCAAAGTTTTAGCTATCGTCTCTTTCACAAAACATTTTTACTAAATGGTCCGGTAATGATGTTTGTCTGACATTATACATGTTTTGTAGTATTTGATATTCCACAATATCAAAAAACATTATTAGAGGATTGGTGTGCTCAATATTTCCAGCATTATTAATTAGTCTAATTGCCCAGTTTTCCCGCTATTGTAAAGAAAACGTACTGGCGATGTATATTAAACCCCTAAAAATATTGCTCCATCTTTGACTTAATAAACAATAAGTCTATATTGTGACAGGCCTAATTAAAGGTGGGCTATGTACTGTAACTTATCTGTGGAGAGCCAGTCACATGCTTGTTTCCATGGAGATGTTTCTTGCTTTGGAATGTTCTGTGTTTCCACTTTTTGTGCTAAAAAATGCTAAATGCTTTTTGTGCTAAAAAAAAACATGCCTTGGTACTGTGAACGGGCACGCCTCTCCACAGATCTGACCTGCTTATCTCCATGGAGATTGACATGTTGAAAAGACAGGTGACTGATCCTCCATCAGAAAAGTGACATAATGTGGCATTAATGTAAGCAACAAAAGACTAAACTGCTCATAAGTCACTGTCATGACTTTACTGATGTCGTCATGATGTAATTTCAGAAATCATCTTGTGTTTCAAATGTCTGCTTCAGGTGACGCTCCTGCAAACCGCCCGCAGTCCTGGAGTGACGGAGACCTTTCTTTTCATCGTGGATAAAACCATGACCAAAGTTATTGTGTACATGACAGGCAGCAGCATCGGCTTCACACTCACCAGCCCGTCAGGCGAGTCACGCATCAAAACTCATTCGAACCCACAGCTTTGTATGATATTTACAACAGTATTGCAACTTTTTGTCACGAACGGCAGAACGGAGCCAATTACAGAGCTGGAAACAGGTGATGATTGTAACAGGTTTTAATAGAACAGAGCTGAGAAATGTACAAAGGCATTGGTAAGGTCTGAACGACAAGGGAGGGTCCTGTCCAGCGGTGTCAGAGAGCAGGCGAGAGGCGTAGTCACAAATCCGTTCCAGGTTCGGTACACAGGCATTCAGCTTAGTCAGAGGAAAGGCGGAAGGAATACTCAGGACGGTCCAAGGTCGATAGCAGCAAACAGGATCACGAGGGTTAGGCAAAAATCAGAAGTCACAAATCAAATATCAAACGCTCGATAGCTGGGGCAGAACAGGGCAACGCAGACAATCTCGCACTGAGGCAGAGGAAACAAACACCTAAAATACTACACCCAGTGATTTACAAAAAGATACAGCTGTGAACCCACGCACAGGTGAGGAGAGCCTGTGATGAGCTTGAGAGACATGGGGGCGGTAACCAGAGAGGACAACAAGAAGGGAGGGGAAGTGAGAAGAGCAGAGACAGAAACACCGTGAGTAAAACAAGACAAGACTATACATCACCAGACCAGACGGTGACCATGACACAAGTTTATTTCACATCTCGAGCCAAACGCAATATGACAATTTAAGTCCAGTATTGTAAACATATGCTTAGCTTGAATCCATCAGAAATGTAATGAAAACAGTGAGTGAAATGTCAAATTAAAACGTGTAATGTGTTGATGATGTTCACTGAGATCTTAGTGGTTATTTGAGTTTTGTTTGATGTTTTATGTTTCCAGGGGCGACTCAGAGCAGCACGTCCGGGTCGCTAGTCAGTTCCTCAGTGATGGTGGGAAACTTCCAGACACTGAGGCTCAATGTCCAGACAGGAGAATGGAAACTGAAACTGTCCTCAACAAACCCCTACACCCTGAAGGTCATAGGTCAGCACTTACAGTTAGTTTAATATCAAGACTCTCATGAAGTCGGACGTATTCATTATAGTGCGTTGTTTATTATGATGTTTATTAAGAGGAAGTACTGGTCAAAGCACAGTACACAAAGTCCCAGTACCATTAATTGTCTACTGTAGAAGTGCACATGTATTGTTGACGGACTTTGTTGGAAAAAGTACATCTCTAACCAGACATTCTATGCTTTATGTAGGTCAAAGTCCCATTGACTTCCTGGTGGACTTTGTTGAAGCTTCTGAAGGTCCTTTTGGTGGATTCGACACTCTTGAAACACGTCCTAAAGTTGGTGCGTAAAATTAGACATAATATTTAGTTTTAATAGTGCTGGTTAAGACCTGGTTTATTCTGAATATAGAACAGTTTGAAGTGTGTGAGTGTGCGAGCTCTGGAGAGGGACTGTTTCATGTGAAGAGTGAAGGATTTGGTTTGATGTGAACAATGTTTTAAGCGGCTGAGTGGACTGGATGTGAATGATGTCACAGAACTTTTATGATGGTCTGGTCATTGTAGTACCATTTCCTGGAATGTTTTTTATGTGTTTTTTTAAAGTGAAATGGATCTCTTCTGTCAATGTTTAATGTTTATTGTCCATGTCTCATTAAATAGACTAAACTAAACCATTCTAGCGCTTGCCATATTCTAATAATAATACATTTTATATATACAGCGCTTTTCAAGTCACTCAAAGCCACTTTACATAACACAACAGTAATAAAAACAGACCATTTAAAACCACAAATCAACAAAAAACAGTAAAGGAATAGAAGGAGTAGCGAGTGTCAATTTAAGGATTAAAAGCAGTTCTGAAGCGGTGAGTCTTGAGGTTTAGACCTGATAGCTATAAGATGCTGTGAGCCTTGTTGTTAATCGTAAGACTTGATTCTGTATTTGACTGTTTATAGGTGTTGAGGGGTACCTTATGGTGACCCTTACTGGGACTGACTCTGCGACAGTGTCAGCCGTGTCTTTAGTGGAGTCGCAGAGGTCAAACGCAGTCGCTGGAGTCGTACAGGCTCAAGGGGAAAGCTTCCTGGTCCAGTTTGCCTCGCTCCCATCGGGACAGTTTGAGGTGCAGGTGAAAGGCAAAGAAGGCTCGTCTGTTTTCCAGCGACAGTCCCCGACCTCCTTCACAGCCTCCAATCTCACCATTACTGTAGGTATTTTATTTTAATGGCCTTGGCTGAGCTCTAGACTTAGACTTGACCTGTTTGGCTCCATATTAGATTTGATTTAGTCATGGTTCATCATTAGCAGAGGTTAGTGACATAGCATAGCAAGTCTACAAGCACACAAAATGATGATTATTTTATTTTAATATACAAAATTGAAATATTGTGAATATAATCAATAATACTAATAATATAATCAATAAGAATACGTTGAATAAAACCAATAATACTAATAATATAAACAATAATATAACAAAATTAAAACGTTTTTTAGATGCAAAATTTTAGTATTTCTGCAGTCTTTTCATCATATTTACTGGCACATTAAGCATGATAGATTTAATGAAATTGTTTTATTATTATCAGAATAATAATATTTTGTTGATATTGACCTCACCAAACCCTGGTTATTCTCGATTTCAGTGTTCGGCTTTCATTGGTCCCGGTCTACGTTTAACCCTGATCTTGTTTAGGTCTTGTTTGTAGCATTTTCTCAGTTCCCCTATAGTTTGTCTATATTTAGTGTGTGTAAAATGGCACTCGGCAGAAAAACTCAATAAAATGTAATGTTTGTTTGTATTTCCTAGGCCACCGCGGGCAGCCTTTTGACCCCAGGGACCCCCTTTGTCGTGCCTTTCACAATATCAACCAGTGAAGTAGGAGTAAACATCACCATCAGAGCCACCAACAATCGCGGTTTCACAATGACCTTCCCGACCACTTTAGTGATCGAGAGCGGGAACAGCACAAACGGGACAGTGACGCTCTCCGCTCCGCTCAACACCCGGTCCGGCAGCGACGTGACTCTGACCATAGAGGCCGAGACTCCAGGGAGGGACAATAACTACGTGGTGCAGCGATTCTCTGTCTTAAACGCAGTAAGATGTTTTAATAATCTGTGGATATTATATTTATATGAGAAGCTTTATTTTGTAGGCTTTATTCAGTGTTGTAATTCAGAATAATGTGTGTATATTATGTGCTGCTTATACGTATAACCCTCCAGTCGCTCCATGGACTAAACCAAATGACAGTAAACCTATAGAAATTACTAAATTACTATAGATTGTTAATACAGCAAAAAAATGTTCTAAGTAACAAAAACAAAATATAGTTGCACACAAATTAGCAAAATATAAATGAATGTAAACAAAATTTGACATACACCAAAAAATTAAAAAGAAAATACACAAATAAAAACTCTAAGCAGCACAACAACAAATATTCTTTGTGAGGCGGAGTGGAAAAGTGCATGCAATGAAAAGAATCTTGGAAAACTAGTTTCAAATAATCAGGTGCTGATCTGTTTACTGTCAAATGTCGAAACCAAGCAAATGTTTTTGTTCCAAAGCTTGATCAATATCTCTGACCTCCAGATGACTTAAAATATGCCTTGGTCTACAATTTCAATTACAACCAGGACAGATCTATAGCCACCTGAAGGTTTGACATTTGTTTCTTACCCATGTAATATGAAGCCTGCGTAAATTCACCAGGAAGACCTAACTTAAATCTGCGTCGGCCACCATGGAAGGACCCCTCTCCCCAGCTCCATCATCGCACTCAAGTGGGCGTCCGCCTATCCGTCTGAGGGAGTCAGATCCCTCACTTCACCATGAACTCTTCCAGGTTTCTGCGCTTATCCCAAAGAGGTTATGAAGTTTTTCCCGGCCAAGAAGGAGGGTGGAAGGACAGGGGACGTCTGCATCATGGCCCCCGCACCTGCGCCTCATCCCCAATCATTGCTCTCAAGTCGCTCCTCCCCGCTCCCAATCAGCGCACAGGCGGTCGCATTTAAGCCCTCAGGCAGATGGTTCGGCCGCATCAAACCGTACTGCGACCCACCACCTCCCCTCCTCCTCCTCTGCATCCTAATCATTCTCTCTACCTTCTCTCCACATCTACCACCACCAGTCTCCAGGCTCCGGGGGGAAGGTATCTAATTCAATCAGATCATGGAGTGCCCATGATCGCTACGCCTTCCACCGGGGTCTGAGCGCCAAATAAAGTGTAGTTGGAGATGTTATCGCTAACTTAGATTCGGGAGCAGGACCACGCCTCAACCTCTTACTTCCCCAGCAACCACACCTCCACTCTTTAACCACGCCTCTTATCACCCAGAAGGCCTATATATGCAGAGGCCAATCCCAGCATCTCTTGTCGTCTCTGCTCTCTCGACAGAGAGACACTACAGTACAGCGCGTTCATTCAAACCAACCATGAGCCATTTCCTCAGATTCTGATCCGTTCCCGATCTGAGCAATTCAGTCTGAAACATTCAGTCGGTCAGTTCCCCCGAGGACTCACCCAGCGCGATTCCACAGCTCCAAACACCATCAGCTCCTCCGCACCTGCGTCTCTCACGGACCCCACCTCCGGGACACTCCATGTCACCTCCGGGCGTCCACACAGAACACCGACCTCCACTCCACAGCAACGGCCTGGACCCACGCGCTCCTTCTCGCTCTCTGCCCCTCATTTTAACCGAGCGCTATCCGAGCTTCCGGAGCGGGGCACGGCTCCCGCGCCTGCCGGAGCGCTCCGTGCGTCGCTCCGTGTGCTGCGCCCAGGCGCACGTCTCCACTCAGGTGGACACCAGAGACCGTACCGCAGCGGGCGCACCGGGCCGAAGCCGGTGGACATTTCTTTCAGACGCTACGTCAATAAATATCCATGTTTTCGTCAGCCTCACTTCCTGGTTCCACGTCCGTCCGGAGGCGCGCAGCCGATGACGTCACCATTGCTCCACGGGCCGCAGCGCGACCTTTCAGCTCCCGCTGGTGGCGGGAGCCAGGTTGTACAACTCAATTTAAAGCAAGATTAAACAACGTTCATTGGGACTCGGCAATAAGGGATATCTTACTATGCGCAACTCATAATACTCAGTCTATTCCCCTCTATCAATCCGTCTTCTGCATTGCTCATACTCGAGTCACCGTAATTGACCAACTCCTACTCTCGATTCACCGTCCCAAATCCGACGCTCTGGGATCGCTTCAATTCCTACTCCTCAATACTACTACCCTCATATCTTTCATTCCTCTCATTCTCAATCTCATTCATCTCAATTAAGTTCCCTCATTCATCGCTCATATTGACTTCTTTGCTACCCGCAGCTCGTCAACTCCTAAATCCATGCAAACATTTCACTCTCCACTCCGGAGCAAGGAGACTCCACCTTAAATCCAGTTCTATCGACTGCTCGTCCAATCCTATCACTCTTGCATCTTATTCTCCATCTGCTTCCGTCGACGACCACAAACGCTAAAACACTATTCAAATGTACCAGAATTAACCCTCGTCTCAGTAACGGACGGACTGCTTTCGATTTCATCCAGCTACTCTTCAAGAGTGCTTCCCTTCACTCCACTTCCTTCATTTAAATCATTTTGGGGGTTCTGAATCGGCTGGGCTGATTACCCGAGACAGAGCCCCCATCCTGAGTCAACATTTCTACATGTCTATATTACTGTCCTAAATTTTGAGTCAGATTGGTCAATCTCTGTAATTTGACAAACAGACAATTTATTCCGTCCATAATTTTGCGGTGTGATGGGAAATATAGAAGTACAAGCGGAAAGCCCTTAAACCCGCTGCTCTCTGGTCAGTCAGTTTGTACTTGTCAGGGACCTCTTTAGACACCCCAATAACATCAAATACGTAGTATCAGGTGCTACTGGAACCAGATTGTCCACCAACCTCTCGACCTTGACCCTGCGGTATGGTTCTGGGTGATACTGATCACAAAAGAGATACATAGTGCCCTCAGCACTGTGTCTCCACATCACCATACGTCCTCGCTTGGTTCCTTAAGAGACCTTCTTCCGCTGCTCGCTTCGGTCACACCTTTGACACATACGAACTGGTACATTTCCCATCTCAATTCATAATCTCATTAACATTACATGTAGTTATGTTGTAGCAGATAAAAAAACTCTTAGTTAGTGCAAACAACAGTGGCTGTGGTGTAATCTGCCATTGTGTTTCTTCAGCCTCTGTCATGTCAATTGTACATTGTACATTATACATCATGCATTTCATAACCTTTCAAGTTGATCACTTATTTTCTTCCCTCTATTCTCCTGGTCTGTGTATGTTTCATATACCGGTATACACAGTTGTGTATGTTGATCGATTGTCCCGATTGTCCCATTTGTCCCGATTGTCCCGATTGTCCCGTGCATAATACAGGTGTTCAGCACCCATATTACCGTCATCACTTGATGATGATAACTCGTTGATTCTTTTCCACAGAGTATGGTACTCTGCGCACCGTAGCCTCTGGCTCTCGTTCATCGTAGAAGAGTATAGTACTTTGCCGTAGACTCTGGACAAAACTCATACAAACAAAGTCCTGCGTCTGCGATGTTATTGATCTGCCGCTGTGTTGTCCAGACATTTCTCTCACTTTCCCATGAGAGCACCCATGTTCTCGTCCCTCCAATGGTCGGTGTGAGGACGACACGGTGTGGCTCCGTCCACCTTGCTCGTCCACCTGGCTCGGTCTCTGTAAACACCACATCTCCAACACGATCTGCTGTGGTGATAAACAAAGTCTTTTCGACAATTCAGTGTATTTCAAACAGTTTTCTTATTTACATTTTTTTTTTTTTTTTTGTAATTATTGATTCGGAATATTTGTTTACACGTACATCCCCCCTTTTGATAAATGGCCTTGCCCATTTGTCAAACTACTACATAATTCTACATTTAAACAAAATTCAATAATCCAGATAGTTTACAACATTCACTAATCCAAGATGTAATCAAGGAAGAGATGGAATTGCGTCTGTCACTCCAACTCCGCAATGTCACCTCTTGACCTTTCACAGTTCAGTGGTCACATCCCTGGCTGAGCCCCCCCTTCCACGGCGCTGGGCCCCCACCTGTGTGTCTGTAATCTGACACAGCCTCTGCGATCTGCAACTTGTAAATCTGTTTTACCACCATTTGTTTCAAACTCCAAATGTTTCAAACTATAAATGTTTCAAACTCTAAATGTTTCAAACTATAAATGTTTCAAACTCTAAATGTTTCAAACTCTAAATGTCTGGTGTCCACGTGTGCGCGCGTATGTATGTAGTGTCTGTGTGTATGTGTGTGTGTGTGTGTGTGTGTGTGTATGTGTGTGTGTTTCAAATACATCAAACAATAACAATAATTATCCCAATAATTCCCCGTTGAGCTGGCCATAAGGGTCAGTTCCCAACTTAGAGTATTCTTCACATAATTAATAATTTCACATCTCCTCTGTTTGTGTGGCCTGCATAAGGTCACCCATCTAATGTAATATGTTCTAATCTTCTATATGTGCTTCAGGTGAGTTTCAAACTCAATCTCTCACACCTGCTCATGTGATGCTTTACAAACATTGTGTATTAGTTTGTTCTAGCAAGTCTATATGTGTATTAAAAATCAAAATTATTCTAAACCTTCCCCTTGTCCATAAGGCAAGTCTCTTTTATCAACCCTTTTTGCCTACTTTCTTTGTCTTTTCTTTGTCACGTCATCTTCCTCTCTGTCTTCCCCTCTGTCTTCCTCTCTGTCTTCCTCTCTGTCTTCCTCTCGTAACGGAGGAAACACCCATTTCCAAATTTCTAAACCTGCTTTTTCTTTCTCTCTTTTCACTTACTCTTACCTTCACTTGTAACCTGCTTTTCCTTTCTCCTTGCTGCTGATATAACAACAGACGCTGCATCCCCTGGGATTCCCGTTAGTTATCTTTAAAATATCCCTGTCATTCTGCTTCTAAACCCATGTATTGATTCACCCATCCCCCTGTTAAGTTTTCACTATCTTCAGGTAATCTGCGGGTCTCATAAAATGTATTCTTCTCCTGCATTACGCTGCTCTACACTCCTCCAGAGTCTTTGCCAGTCAATAGCCCCTTATCTCTGACTATTTTTATGACTTGGTGTCCCATGTTCCCCCACTTCTGCGTCAATTGCCTTAGTTAATGACACATTCATGTCTTTCCTGGGAGGGCATTTGACGTCACTATTTAACTTATTCCCTCACTTACGTCTACATGCAACGAGGTTTCCTCATGATAATACAAATAAATGAGTTACTGATATACTTTTACTATCACTTTACTTACTGCCCGTTCTATGTCCAAAAACATCAGTAGTCATTCATTTACCCACATTATCACTTCCAGGCCTGTGCCTGTATTTGATCCTAAATTTAAAAACACTTCTGTCTTTTCGTCCTGTACTTTGATCTAGTCATGCATTAAGTCCAAACAATATTTTTTGTCAAGTCCAAAAATAAAACAAAAAAACAAAACAAAACAAAACGTAGCTTTGTTCGGTGCACACAAAAAACACGACTTTTGTATTCTATGTCGGGGACAGGAAGTGTCCTGTCTGTGATCACATTCCCCAAAATATTGGCCATCTATAAAAATCTGAATTCATCTTCATCTCTTATCAAGTTTAATACAATCTTTATAATTGATTGTTGTCAATCAAACAAAATTCTTAAATTTGTTCTACAGAGCTCTCAAATACTAAAATTTAAAACCAGCTGAGTTTAGTTCCTAATTTATTCCTTATTTCATCAGTTCAGAGCGTCCTCTGAACTGCTTTCCCTTCTCCTGCCTTGTTGACCCCCCTTATCTCCCCCTCTCTGCCACGTCATCTGAGCACCCTGGAAGTCTCCCTCCAAAATCCTCTTATGACTTTTCCTTTGTCTTTTTACAGTTTGGGGTGATAATTCTGGCATTATGCGGTCTCGGTCGTCTGAGAGAAATGCTACTTGCTTTACAGACACGTCATATCTCAAGCTTCTAGTAGAATTTCTTATTGATTTTCCACCGGAGATAATGCTAGGTGTTTAAAGATTCACCCGTGACTGCAAATTTTAGATCTCTCAAAATAACGCCTTGTGACCCTTGTATGATTAATTGTGATTCACATTTGTTAGTTAATCACTTATTAATCCTCATTCACACATTCACACTTCTCTCTTACTTACTTACATTCACACATCTTTATGTCAGTAACAACTCGGCATAAGGCTTCATGACTTTCTTTCGGTGAGAAACTTAACTCGTGGTGAGCAATTTAACTCCTTTATGTGAGAACTATTTTTCCAGCAATAATCAAACTCCTTGCTTATGTGAGAAACTTATCTTGTCCATAAGCTTACAATATTTCCTCAGTAATATGAAACTGGGTATTTCCTCAGTAATACCTAACTGCGCATAAAAGCATACAATATTTTTCCAGTAAATATCAAACTAATGCATAAAACGTTTCATGGCTAACTCTTTTTCACACACAAAATTTTGTCTGACCTTCTTTGTCGCCTGTGTTCTCCTGCCGCTTCGAAACGACGCGCTCTCCTCGCGGAGAATGAGGTGCGATGGGCGGCCACGGGGAAAAGTGGACTTCTTTTAGCTGTGCACAGACTTCACCGATTCACCCGTCAATCTCCGCGAAGGGCAGCTTGTCATCCGGCTCGAAGGACCAGAAAATGTCAGGGAATTAGACATACACCGATGCTATTCCTTAACACATTGAGCACACAATTTAACTTAGAATATGAAACGACACAGAAATGTCAGACATTTGTATGGCATGCATGGGAGAAAACGCGGGGACTGATCACGCAAGCTGTGGTAAGCAGCCTGCGTGACCCTCCTGCGTCTCACCCCCGCGTCTCACCCCGTTTTTTCCCATGCTGGTTGGTTTTATTAGATATTCTGGAATAGGCGGGTCACATTTCTCATTGGTCAGCTTCACATCAAGGCACTTGGTATTTTTCCGTAGAGATCAAGCCTTGGGTAAACATTACCCAGACTCCTCTGGGTTATCACCCCTCCTAGGGTAAACATCCTTTGGCCCATCTTTACGACCCCTTCACAAATGCAGTTTGTCACACACCCGTTCTTCTCTTAGACTAATGATGCAGATAAAATATCACTATTATGCAGATAAAATACATCACAGAAATATAATCATATATTCACATTTTATCACAGAGGCTCATCGCAATTACATCAAATGCAAAATTTTGAATTATTCACTTTGTCATTCAACAAATTCGAAGTCAAGTTGTCAAGTTGGTTTGTGGCCCTCTGCCCCGTTTAAGATTCAAAATGCAGCCCTTGGTGAAAAAAGTTTGGACACCCCTGCTTTATACGAATTCCTCCCTGGGCGTTAGCCCTATTAACCTGAAATTTGGTGAGACTCATCTTCAGGGGTAAAAGTTATACACATTTTTATTCAAAGAGTCACATTTTGCCATTAATTCAAAATAAAATTGCTTTTTGAATGGTAAAACAAAGGGTGGAAGATGTGACAGCGTCACAAATTCAGCAGTAGATGTAATAAAAGGACAATTGGGGCGCGTTAGCGCCCCCTTCTCTTACGGCGTGGCAGCGGCGTGGCGAGGGCCGATCATTGCCGCTTGCGGCTATATTTTTCATTGTTTCCATGGAGACGTTATTGCTTTGCCTAGAATGTTCCATTACATTGTTCCACATGTGTGATAGAGTTGCATACACCTTTTAATGAATCATGTAATCAGAGGTGGAAGATGTATAAAAAAATCGCATTTGTTGTTATGGAGATATGCAAAATTAGAATAAAAGTACCTGATAAAAAATAAACTGAACAGGACCAACTAGTGTAAACTAGTGTAACCTTTTACACAAGGGTATAACGTGATTTTTCTGCACTTTTGCGGTTCATTTTATGGTTTTGTGCAATACTTAAAGTCACATTTCAGCTATTTAAATATCATCTGAATATCCTTATCGAGATACTCCAAAAAATATGGAGGTGTTAACTTTTGTCGTTACACCTCTATGTGTAATTGCAGCACTCATTGCCTAATGTCTGTGCCCTCGTCCTCCTCCAGGTGACGGACTTCTCGGCTCCTGTGTGTGAACTCTTGAGTCTCCGGTCCAACTGCTCCGTGAACTGCAGCTCGCTCCAGTGGTCGTTCTCGGCGCGGGTCAGTGACGGCGCCGATGGGACGGGTGTGGAGCGGGTCAGTCTGAAAGAGGGCAACGGGACCCTCACCACGAGTCCGGACCCCCAAAACCAAAACAGCACCAAAGTGTCCTTCAGCGCCTCCTGCTGCTCACCCTCCATGCAGATACTGGTAGTGGACAAAGTGGGGAACGTTGACACTTGTACTTTTTCCTTTGAGGGCATGGAAACGTCTCCATCGTCCCTCGCCGTCAAAACTACTGCGACAAACTTTCTACTTGTTCTAACCACTTTAATCATTTTGTTTTCTTCTGTGACAAAGTAAAAGGCCTAATAATACGTTTCCCAAAAATGCATAGCACAAAACTGCACAAACCTTTAGTCTTTAAAATAATGTTACGTTATGGTACAGTTGCACATAATCTTTTAATGAAATATATATATTGTTTGCGAAAAAGTTACATTTATGTGCACCATATTTAAAATTGTTTTGTTTGTTGTTTTGTTGGGTTAGGGTTACAAAATGTGTGAGAATGTCTGAAAATAAAAGCTTCTATAAAAGTTTGTAATAGCATTCCTTTATATCAAAAGTTGATCTTAACTGACACAACAATATTACTTACAGATGAGATGAGAATCGTGTTTTAAAGTACATTCTTATAGTATTGTCCTTTTCATCCCGTAAAGCCGTGAATGTGGTAAATGCAGTGAACAGATTGCAAAGGAGTTTAAAAAACACTGTTTTATTGTGGTCAAATGTGTGTATCGTATAATCCTTTACAGAACATAAAACAAAAATTAAAAATTGTCCTGGATCTTTTATAACTATTTACATTTTGAAAACTTGGGTCGCCCTCTCTGAAATGTGAGGCATATGCTTTATTTATCATAGCTAATCTTTTTGGCATTTAATTTTTCTGTCATATTTAAATGTATAAAAAGTTTTAGTGTAGACTTTGCTCTAACCCAACATACACGAACCCCTCAATGTGCAGCCCGTCTCTCGTCTCACATCTCGCTCTTCATTTGCTCATAAATACTCTGTAAATGTGATCCATTTCCACGGCAAAGGCACATTATGTTAATCCAATGCTCAATATAAAACATCATAGACATAACAGGATCAAAAGATGTTCCACTTTTAGCATTTCTATACATAAGTGACCTTCAGTGCAAGAGATCAGTTCCACAATCATCTGAATTCAGACCAGTTCAAACTATGTACTACAGAGTTGTGAAAAAAAGTATTTGTCCCTTTCTGGATTTCTCATGTTTTTGCATATTTGTCACTCTTAAATCTTTTTTACAACAAACATTTTCATCATTATTACTGTATATAAGCAGAGTCAACACAAAAGGCAGCTTCATAATGATCTTTTCTGTGTGAGAAGCAGTGACCCCGACATCTAGAAAGATAAGTCTAGAAATGTGTGAATAATGGTTATACTTTATTGTCTTTGTCTGTCTTTGTGAGCAAATGTGATCACTTTTTTTTACAACCCATCCCACCGCTACAGGGTCATCCAGTCAGGAGCCAACCGCATGCAGCGCTTTGAATCCATTTCAGGTGTTTTTTGGCGTGGTCAGAACTCTTTCGTTTGTGGATTTGTCTATTGTGCATGTTATAGGTTGGAAGAACACAAAAATTCCTCACAAAAAATACCTTCATGCTTTGAGACAAGAGTGCTGGGCTTTGTAGTCCTAAAGTCACTTGTTTCTTTCTGCTTTCACAAAGGAATGCACAGTGGTCCATGCAGTAATCATTTAAAACTGTGTGTTATGTTTGCTCGCAAATGTAAAAAAAAAATGTCCCGTCGACTGAAAACATTTAAGCGCACTTGCGAAAACATGAGAAATCCACAGGGTCCAAACAGTTGCATGTGCACATTAAGCCGTGCCGTTGGTGTACTGCGAAAGCTTATTCTCCAGATCACAGATTCTCTTCTCCTGAGACAAAACCGTGGCCTTCAGGTTTTGCAGCTCCTCCAACAACCGCTCGAGCAACTGGGGCTGGACCGTCGGACGAGAGGGAGAGAGGACAGAGAGGGAAGGAAGGAACAAGGAAACAAAAAGAGGGAGAAGGAAGAGGTCAAGAACAGTGTGCTACTCCAGACGGAGGTGAAGAAGACAGAACCGAAGGCAGCCACGACTCCAATTCAACAAAGTGGTGAATAAACGTGCATGAATAAAAACTGATTTGAAGCTCCAATCCAGAATAGTCCTTTTACAAGTGTCACGTGACGAGTTTGATTCTTTTTTTTGTGAAGAAAAACAAAATGCAAGGTAATTAAGACATGGTTAAACTGCAAGAACTATTCATTGTTTATTTATGGTATTTGTATCCAGGTATTTATGTACTTATTTATTTATTTAGATTTGCAGTGTTGAGCGTCCCAATTTGGAGAGAATTGTGGTTGTGGCTGTTTAGACGTTCACAAATGAAGGAAGAGTTTGAGTGAGGTCATGCAGAGGTCACACGGGGGTCAGAGGGTGTCAAAGGTCAAGAAAGTTACCGGCAGACTGTTGGCGTCACAGGTGGACATGCTGCGTCTGGTCTTGGGCCTGGAGTCCAGCACGTTCTTCTTGGACAATTTGAGCTCTCGACTTTTGGGCGGCATGTAGCCGTCTCTCAACGACACCAGGATGGGGTCCTCGTCACGCCCGTCCAGCCACTCCTCGGGCTCCATGGCGGGCTCGGGACCCGCTGTGTCCGGGTACAGGTCGTCCTGGAAGAGGTCCGACTGCCCCAGAGCAAATGCAGGTCAGGAAATGAATGAGACCGAACTATAAACTAGACACAAGAGAAAAGTGGCTTCTTACTTTTCTAGGCACCGTCATTGTGATGGGCTCGCACTTCTTGTCATGGAGTTTGAATAACCTGGAATGGTATTTATAATCAAAATGAGGACAGCCTTAAGCAAATCAGGAGAATTTCTCGATGAAACAAAGATTTAAAAAAAATGTCGATAACAAATTTTGACCTACAGCAGTGGTTGTCAAAGTGGGGCCTAGGGCTGGAGGTCATGAGATGATTTGGATGATTTGGAAGATATCATTTTCATATTAAGACACTCTATTTAAGGACTTTTTAAATTGAAAATGTATATTTTAGTGAAACTGTGTCAAATAACAACAAAACTGAAATTTTAATAGTTTTGCAACTTTTTTTGCAATTTGTTTCCGCTTTTTTTTTTGTATTGGGGTTCAGGATCAGTTAGTGTAGGAATTTTGGGGTCCCAGTCCGAAAAGTTTGGATATCCATGGAAACCACAGTGATATCCATATATTTATGTCACTATGTAGTAGAATAGTGTGTAACTTGTAAGTGTTGTACCTGGCGATTTCACACTTGGTGACGTCGACCCCTCTCTTGGGCATGAAGCCCATCCCCCTCTGAGGCTCTTTACTGCTGAAGGTGCTGAGGTAGTGCACGTACGGAGGCTCCTCTGTGATCTCAAAGTAACGAACACTGCTGTCTCCCTGTACACACAAGATACTACAGTGAAAAACACACACTCATATATAATATTATTTACTGAGTCTTGACTCGTACCTTTCCGCAGAGGTAGACCATGTTTGCGTCTGGGTCATAATATGGTAACAACACGCCGTTACTTGTGTCCAGCTCCAGCAGTGCAATAGGCTCCTCGAAGTTTGTCTGGAGATAGAACACACAATAAGTATAAAGTATAGATATAGCACCTGTTTTAGTCCTCGTTGTGTGCTCACCGGGTCCCAGAGGCCCAGCTCCCTCTGACTCATCCTAGTAAAGCCTGTTGTGAAAATGTTTCCGTCTTTGGTGAAAATGGCTCTCATCGGCCTGATCCCTTCATGAGGAGCAAGACGTTCCTAAAAAACAACAAACAAACAACAAACAAACAGTTGATTTCTGAAAAACATTGGTTTCAGTTGAATATGTGGTGTAATACTAAATGTGACTAGAAGGTACAGTAAGCATGTGGGTGCAACTTATACTCATAAAGACATAAAGAAAAACACCCGCATGAAACTGTAAACACATCACATTATCAGCAACACTATTTATCTACTGGAGGTTTCACCCACATTTTACTTTGAAAAACAAAGTCTGCTTTAACAGGCCGACTACATATCTAGATCATAGATCTAAATCATAGATCTATGATCTAGGTACAGTCGGCACCACGTCATTATAGGGGGCGTGGTGTGTGCGTGGGAAACTCTCATTTGATTTAATACGAAATGTATACGAAATCATTTTTTTCATTTTTCCTTTTGTTTTTAAAAAAAGATTTTGTTGCCCGTAGGCTTTATTAGACAGGAAACTACAGTGTGACATGGGGGATGAGAGAGAGGGGAGGACATGCAGTAAATAGCCAGAGGTTGGAATTCGAAACTCACTGCACTTGAAGCCTGGCACGTGTGCTGTGCTTTAACCACTCGGCCACCGTCCGGGCAGCACCATTTTTATTCTTCCAATACGTTTCCTGACATGATATGTGTACTTTAAGCACATCTAATTCAAGTGGAGTCACAACTGGGTCTTAATGGAAGTTGTTGACCTGGTGTTACCACAGAAAAGTAAAGGGATTGCTCTGTTAAAATACAGCAGGTGGCGCTAGCATCCTGGAAGCATTCAGGCCAAAGTGAGCCTTGGCATTCTTGGATATTTCTTTGGGCTGTCTGATCACTTTATTCTTCTCCATGTGCTTGTGTCTGTATTTGGCACAATATAAAGTGCTTTTGTAGTTGTTGAAAAGTGAAGCAGCTCTTCTACATTAAAATTAATGCATTTCTTCCCCCATTCTTCATTTAAAATGTGAAATATACACAAACTACAGATGTGTATGTAACTTAGCTCTGACTCACCGCCACCACCTCACTCTTGCGTGGGTCACACACTCTCAGACGCCGGTCTTTGCAGGTCGTACAAAACAAGCTGCCGTTTCGGTTCCAGCTGATGCTGTAGATAAGGTCCGGGTGGTCGTCCATGGAGATGAGGGGATCTCCTGTGCCCACGTTCCAGATGATAACCAGGTTGTCACTGCCTGAGAGAGAGTGAGAGACCAGTTACAAAGCACTTTTAAATGATACAAATGTGCTCTTCCGTGCTGTACCTGCTGTTAGAAGTATGTTGCGTGCTGTTGGATGCCACGTCACGATCCCCACGCGTTTTGAGTGACCCTCCAGGACCACGATGGGCTCAGTGATGGGACGGGTCAGAGAATTATCTGGAATCTGCCACACCTGAAGGAAGGAGAGGACAAATTTACTCTCTCCAGAGCACATTGTGAAACTTCCCAGAACTGACTTCACAGAATTTCAGAGCTCAACATTTACTTTCCCATTAGTTTTGACTATGAGCTTTAAAGCTTTTTGTTGGTGGCTAATCAGGAGGTAACTATTGACCAATTTAATTTAACATCTGTTTCTGAAACTTTATAAATAGCTAAGTGTGTGATTTGTTGTTGTTGTGTGTTGCCAAAAGGCTGATTAGCACATCTCTCTTGCCTTTAAACTCATCATATTTCAATTGTGTCATTTCTCTAAAAGAAAAAGGGAAGAGAAATTTGCCTGTTGAGCTTCACAGAATAGAGTCTCACGTTATCTGATTCTATGTGCTTTAAATGGATCAATTTCTTAAAAACCAACACATTGTCAATGATTTAATAAGATTCGAGCTCAGACATCCCTCTCGGCTTGTAACCGGGGCGAAAAACGACGGCATCTGCACGTGAACGGCAACACCAGTCCGTCATTCTACTCCGCTGTCCGTCATCACAAGTGAAAACAGACTCACTTTATAATAGACTGCCTTTAATAATAATAATAATAGATGTATTCAGTGAACCAAGACGGTATGACATCGTTGAGCGGCTCTGGGACAGACAGCTGCCAGCGCGCTCCATGTGGTCGCCCAAACGCTATACACAAAATATTACACCATCCACAGCTGTTGCCACGAGAGACACGGCAATTTTATCTCTGCATCGCACTCGGATTCCTCTGATGTTAAGTGTGAAGAGTCTGGCCACGTCCTGTAGGCGCTGAACACAAAACATGTAACATAATATAGAGTAAGAACCATGATATAATGTAAAGCAGAATATTAAAATGCCTGTTTGCTTTGATTTCATGTTTTTCAGGTCATGTGAGTGAAGTGTCTTGCACAAGGGCACACTATCACTATAAACTAAGGATAAAGAAGGACTCTTTACATCACATTTTCCCCACAGGAGGATATTTAAAAGACAGGTGGAATTGATGTAGTGTCTGATAATAAAATGTTCTTTGTAGTACATTTAATATCCTTAATACTGTTCTGAAGTATCATTTTGGACGTCAGTATCATTCAAACATGAAAATAAAATAGTTATGCAATATACTAGTTATCAGATTTATAATGACTAAAGAAATGCCAGTACAAGATAGGGGCGATTTAAAAGGTTTGGGAACCACTGCTTAACATGGCATGAAATTACAAATAATATCAACAAACTAAAATAATCAGAATTGACAATGTGAATGCTTTTTATTTTTAACTGCGTAAGAACTGTCTGTCTGCTTTATATTGTTATATTGTTGAACAAAGTCAAGCGCAAAAAGGATGAGAAAAGCTGTGTAGGTATGCTGTAACAAACAATTACAAATGCTCAACTGGAAAAGAGTAACCTTCTAAAATAGATCTAAAATTCAAGCAAAGCAAAATTCTAGCAAATATTTGTTGAATTCCCAAAGACAAAACTCCAATAAGTAATAACAGTCATACCAGACACTGACCTCTGCTGGTCAAAGTCTGCAACAACATTTCATAATATGTAAGAACAGATTGTTTGTTTACAGCTCGGTCCTTAAACTTATTTTCACGCTCCTTTTAGGCAGTTTGTCTGTATGTGGATGTATTGTATCTGAAGCATGTTGCAGTGGGTTCTTTTTTTAATTAAGGAATTATATGGCAGAGTCAGGAATTGTGTTTGTGGAATTATTCCCGGAAGTGCAAGTAAAAACAAAGTTAAAAAACAAACCGGTGCAGAACAGAAAAAGATAAGTGGAGCTAGGAGGCCACATTTTATAGTAGGAGGCTCCTCCCCCAAACCAATTAACAGAAAAAAAATCAAACATCAAACTTTCTCTTCAAATAGAAACATAACACTTCTATAAAAAAAATACAATAAATTCACTAATATTATTTCTACACAAATCTCCTTATATGTGTAGGTCTAAAGAATAAAGGCTAAAGAATAAAGTGTAAAGTCTAAGATGTACAACTACAGTAGGTGGCGGTAATGTAACATTTGGATACCAACCGGCATAAAACAGCAAAGAAAAAGAAGCAGAAGAAGAATAACAACAGATAGAACACATTGAAATAATACATGCTTTTTGGGCTGTAAGTTAAGTTTATTTTTATTAGTTAACATATCATTTCAGTAGGATTATAAGGATTTATGTGAACGGCAGAAAGCAAAATACCTGGGGTGAGTTCACTGGTGTTACTGGAGTTTAATCTGCCTTTTCACTTATGAAGATGCTGTTTACAGGTACTTAGATTTAATAAAACAATAATAAGCCTTTCCCACCGTCACGACGCGCCCTCTTTTAGTCAGTTCATTGATAAACAAGACATGCTTTTGGACAATCAAGAATGACTTTAGTCAACAACAGCCCCACAATGCATTTGTAACAGTCTCTGGCGCCTCGCTCCCACAGAGAGACTAATGTGTGAACTATGCATCGTCGTGCTGCTCATTTATGCCAGTGCTCGGCTCCACATGCAGCACAACTATCACTACTACACTTTAGAGGCACCGCAGAGATTATTAGTATTATTTTGGTGGGTTAATACATTTGTTAAATAGGTATTATAGTTTTACACCAGTCAAGTGAAGAAAGGTTGACAATTACAGGAAGTTACACTGACTTCTAAAAGGAAACCCTCTATCGATGTCATCAATGGGGACTGCACCAGGAACACATTTTGCAGCCAGTTTAAACGTTCATTTAAAAGAATAAAGGTGTTATCATGTATTTGTATTAGTCAAATAATAACTATTGTATTGTGTAAATTAGAGGAGCTTTGGTCCTTGTTTACAGAATAGTTGCCAGGTAACTGTTGTGTATGTCACAGCTGCTGCTCAGGGAAAGATTAAGAGAAAACCAGAGTTTTATGTTAAATATAATTATTCTAACTTCATGTTAGTGAGATGCCTGTCATTTGCATTTAAAATCTCTAGGAGAAACTACTGCATAATAATGTGATTGTAAACTTGTATATTAAATTAGCCTTAATAATTCCCCTGTAATTCCTCTTCTCTCGACAGTTTTGAAACTGATTCCTGCAGAACGTCCTTTCAAGAGCAAAACACTCACAACATACATTAAATCTTGCTCAATCCTATTTTCACTAACTTTGTCTTTCTTTTAACTATTTACTTTTGTATTATGTTTCTAAATTTGAATGAACAGGAAACCCATTCAAACTTTATTCAAAGGTCCAAGTTGAGCAGGTTCAACAATAGTCAAATACTGTGTTGTTGAAAGCCACAACAAAGTCAAAGAGCCTTCTTAGATTTGCATACGTTCAGAGAATCACGACTACTTCCTGGATTATCTCATGACATCGTAGTGGAACCAAGCATTTTGAACTCATAATACATGTCTTAAAAATACCGTTATTTTATTCTATAGGTTTAATGGCAAAGGTTAGTTTATTCAGAGATATTATGCAGATTTAAAACTTTAAAAACTCAGGGGAGACAGGTCTAAACATTGACTCATTCACTCAAACATTGACACAGTGCATCTCTCTGTCTGGCTCGTTACCATGGCAGTGCAGTCCTCGGAGCCGCTGGCCAGGACGTTGTCGTCATGGGGACACCAGTCGATGTCCAGGACGGGCCCGGAGTGACCGATGACCAGAGGGTAGTTCTTATCCACACGTCCAGTCTGAAAAGCACAGCAGTGAAAGCAGAGGTCAGGGTTTGAGCACTTTAATTACAAAAGATTCACTTTTATTTGTATTCGAGTACAATCTCACTTTATACACAATACGCTTTAATCAGCCTTCATAAAACATGGACAAAGAGTTAATTCATAAAGAGTTTATTTAAGAATGATTCAGGCTAACCCAGGACAGCCATGATATAAACGTCACAATTTTACAAATATTGACACTGCATCTTAACAACCAGGAAATTATTATTATTATCTCAATTATTACTGGGTTTATGAAATCAAAGTTTCAGATAAGAAGGCAAGACCACCTTAATAACACATAACGCTCGGGGAAATGATTTATGATGATTTTGCAAAGCCACCGTGTGTTCTAGGATGCCTGTAGCGCAGTAAATAAGATTAATTTGTGTTAAGATGTATTTAATGCTGTGGAAATTAAAAGTTGTAAATAGACCTGGCATAGTTAATAATAAACAGCTTGTAATGGTATATGTAAACTGATTTATTCTTCTTCAGTTTTGCATCAGATGGACATGAGCTATGACCCTGCCCCAAACTCACAGGTGTATTAATAGCGGCGTGACGAGGCGTTGAAAGGGTAGTTTTTCGGGACGTCGTGGGGGGAGCGGCGGGGGGCGGAGGGATATTTATAGCGCGCCCACCACCTCCGTCTAATCGAGTCCCTTTCTCTGGTGAACAGAGAAATGCTGCTCAAGTGCAACCAGTAATTACCCACACATCACGGTGAGACAGATGACTCACCACGGTCACAACAAGGAGCTCGACAAGTGGCTGCAGTGTTTGGTCTGAAGGTCGTGTTATAATGTGGCTGAAGAGGCTATTATCATTACAGCACAGTTCAAGTCAGGTTTGTTTTTTAAAAAATATATATATATACAGCTAGAACCATATGGTGCAATGACCTTAAAATGTATACGGTTTTCATATTTCTGTAATTATGACTTTGTTTTGGTTGGATTGCACTATTTATCATAGTTTAGCATCAGTCAAGTGGTAGTTTGAGAAGTAAAGGTGAAAAATACAGGAAGTAGAGTTAAGTTCTGAACAGAAGTAGCTCTAACCATTAACCAGCGTCCAGCTCCAGCTCCATGTTGTGTTGGAAAATTCTACTAAAAAACACATACAAACGAATCATAATTTTAGAGAAAATACTGATGTGTACGATGTAGTGACACACACACATCGTTTAAGTAAAATATAGACAAGTGCAGTGTTTTAAAGGGGGAATATTCATAATTCTGCTTCAATAGGACCACAAATATACCATTGTATGTCAATTCAAACCCTTTAATCTATCTTCTTTTTACATTACAGCCTATATCTATGTCATAAATACCAATAAAAACATACAAAATGCAAAGGAAATTTACACCAATCTTTCTGTCAGTTTAAACATTCATTTAGTAAAATAAAGTTGTTCCGAGCTATACATTAGACACAACCTTGTTTACAGTTTGGTTGGGCAACAGTTATGGTGCACTGTATCGTTCCGCTTCTTATTGAATATTACCTTGATGATAGACCAAGCAATCAATGACGCAATAAGTGAGTATTACAGCAAAACCAATGCTTATGAATGATGTCAATTAGACCCGGTAACCAGCGTCGCCTTTGAAAAGATGACAACGTGTCAGGCTAAATGCAATCGTGCTGTGCATTAAAATGTTGTCACCAGGTTAAGAGTTGTCTTACGTTGTCCATCATCTATATTAAGGAGATGTCATCATCATCATCGAGTGGCTGGAAGGACTTCACAGCTTTAGGCCTGATCTAAATCCAGTTTGCGTCTGGTTCAGTCGTTATAGACAGGACTTCCCCGACAGCGAGAAGCAAATAACCTCAACGTAACCTACTTAGAGGTGAACTTTTGGAGATCGTGCTTGTCTGCATGCTGACGTTATTGCATAGCTGGAATGTTGCACAGTATGGCATTAAATTTATGTATCTCTAGGTAGACAAACAAGAGACATCAACAGGTCACGGGTCTCATTTATAAAGCCCAAGTACCGTACAAAAATGTTACCGATACGGAACTTTCCGTCAAGTTTGTGATCTATAAAATGAACAGTGCGGTTCAAACATGATGTAATTTGAGCGTTGGGGCTTTCAAAGAGGAGGAAGAAGTCGATCTGCGCTTAGCAAAAGGAAAAGTGAGCAAGTTTGAGGCGGTTTATGGAATATTGTGTTTTATCCATACGTACGTTTTTACGAACAATTCCACATGAAGTTTTATAAAGGAGACTGATCCGTGTAAAGGACACTCACTCACAGTAAGAAAGAATTCAAGGCATTGCTGCGCAATAAAAACATGTGTATCTGGAATTGAGCAGCCAGTTTTGAAGGGAGACCTGTTAGTGACTCAATATTTTAGGGCATAAGTTTATTCATAACTTCACTTATTAAAAATATATATTGCAATTAAACCTACCACGCCACAACTCGAGCTTCCATAGTTCCAAAAATTCTCCGACTTGTGGAGATGACTCGTATTTAATGTTCAGACGGCGCCACATGAAAAGCACCATTACTGTGAGAGGATGATGGAATAATCCTCATGGAGACAAGAAAAATGACATAGTGCACCTTTAAGAATACATAGAATACTTTGTGCTTAAAATCGTAGTAAATCAACACCAAATGTGGCTTATCACTGTTCATTAAGACACAGTTCTTTATATTTCATAAGCAGTCACCTCCAGAGTCTCCAAAGAAATCTGGGGGTAATAATAGACTAAGACTTGAATTTTATTAGCCACATCAAATCAATGACATCAGCAGTTTTTTACCATCTAAAAGACATTGCCAAACTCAAAGTATAGTGTCTACTCCAGTAGATTAGACTACTGTAACGGCCTGCTCACTGGTCTCTCCAAACGAGTTGTAAAACAGCTGCAGTACATCCAGAACGCTGCTGCTCGGGTCCTGACTAGAACCAGGAAGTATGATCACATTAGTCCTGTTCTCAGGTCTCTGCACTGGCTCCCTGTGGCTCAGAGAATAGACTTTAAAGCAGCTCTGCTTGTGTACAAGTCTCTCCATGGCCTAGCACCAAAGTACATCTTGGATATGTTAGTGCCATATGAACCATCTCGGACTCTGAGGACCTCAGGGACCGGCCTCCTGCTGGTGCCCAGAGTCAGGACTAAACATGGACCGGCCTCCTGCAGGTGCTCAGAGTCAGGACAAAACATGGACCGGCCTCCTGCTGGTGCCAGAGTCAGGACAAAACATGGACCGGCCTCCTGCTGGTGCCAGAGTCAGGACTAAACATGGACCGGCCTCCTGCTGGTGCCAGAGTCAGGACTAAACATGGACCGGCCTCCTGCTGGTGCCAGAGTCAGGACTAAACATGGACCGGCCTCCTGCTGGTGCCAGAGTCAGGACTAAACATGGACCGGCCTCCTGCTGGTGCCAGAGTCAGGACTAAACATGGACCGGCCTCCTGCTGGTGCCAGAGTCAGGACTAAACATGGTAAATCTGCGTTTCATTTTTATGCAACTAAAATCTGGAACATTCTTCCTGAAGATGTGAGACAGGCTTCTACTCTGACAATGTTCAAATCTAAGCTATAACAGTTTTGTTTAGCTGTGCATGTGACTGAAATGGTTTCTTTGCACTCTTCTCTTTTAAGTCTTAATCTGTTTGTGATTTCTGTCATGTCTTTGTGATTTTAAAGCATTTTTCTCCTGTTGTGTGAAGTATGAATTGTGCTCTACAAATAAACTTGCCTTGCCTTTAACTAAGTTGCCTGTGTTACGCTCCCAGTCGAGAGGCTTCAGAGTGTCACTGCATCTTCCCCAGTGTTATAGCTACTTATAGCCTCCACTACAGAATGTTCAGCTGCCTGCAAATACAAGTGCTTAGTCTGAAATCTAGAGCCAGTTTCACCAAAGTGTCTCAGTGTTACTTCAACTATTCACTGTAAATATTTGTAATAGTTGAGTATAAAAATGTGAACCTAAAGTTACAAAGGCAATAGGCAGTAAAAACCATAAACAAGTGTCAATCACGAGTAACATGTTCCTGGAATGCATCAGTGTGTCGGCCATATTGGAGAGGTCATCGCGGCAGGGTCACCCAATACATGCAGCTGTCTGAAATACTTTGTACATGTAGTATGTAGTATACAGTTTGTATTCATATTAAGTAATTACGTAAAGTAGTAAAGGTGTTAGCCTCAGAAGGGCATAAACTAGTCCTGTGTGGCAGATCATTAGACAAAGTGCAAAAAAGAAGAAAGGTAATTATTAGCTCTGACATTTCATTTATTGAAGCATTATACAACACGTCCACCATTACTTATTAGTGTTACTATTCTATTTTAATTTTTGTTTTAATTTTTTCAACACAAATAAATAGTACTTTGTTTATGATAGCATGTGGTCTTATTCTAGTTCATGTAAAGTTCAAGATCATTCGAAAACGGTTCAGGAAAAGTCCAATTTTGTCCCGTTAAGGTAATTTTACAGTACTTGTTCAAATGAGTATCCAGTTTTAGTATAGATACGCATTTCAGTGTGGATACGTTGTACAACCCTAACAATGATCAAAGACAAGGTACATGAATATCCACATCTGCTAAAAGACAAAGGACATAAAGACGGTGTTCGCTCCATCTTCCCGTTACAGCACCATTGACTGACCTTGGACACGGGCAGCACCAGAAAAGATCCTCCACCGCTGGACTCCACGATCACCGCCAGGAACTTTGGGTTGACGGCGCAGAACGAACTGTCCCACGTGACCTTTGACACTCTAATGTCATCGTAGCCCTGCTCCGCCTTCATCCCCTGCCCGAAGACGTGGCGGAACTTACTCTGCCGCACGATGCTGCGACTCATGGCTGCAGAGGGAGGATCAAACAAACGTGTCAGTCAGGGCTGTCGCGAATGATCATTTAAGAAGTAGAAGTAGCAGCAATAGTCTTTAAATTAAAATAGTATTAAAATTAAATGATAATAAATTTATGAATGCATGAAAATCAAAAATGATGTACACTGTATTTCTGTGTGTGTTTTATTGTCTGTATAATTCAGCTAATGATTACAATTATCAAAATGTGATCATGATTATGTTTTATAGTTAGTTTGTTGACGCTGTGGTGGCATCAGCCCTCCTGTACGGTGTGGCCTGCTGAAACAGCAGCATCACAGAGAGGGACAGGAAGAAGCTGGACAAAGTCAGGACAGAAGGGTCCTGGCTAAAATCACATCTATGCTGGACCATGAGTGTCGCCCCCTGCAGGACACTCTTCAGTGAGAGACTGATCCACCCTCGCTGTGTGAAGGAGACGTTGGGCAGGTCTCTCCTTCTGCTGCTGCCAGACTTTATAACAAACACTGCTAGCCCTGAACATGAGCAATACTGACTGACTTAACCATGTGCAATACCGTCATATTCATGTGCAATTACTGTACTCACACGCAATTAATGCCATATTCATGTGCCATTTACCATTATTAGTATTGTTTTGTCTTATGCTAGCTAATTTTAATTTTATTTTATTTTAATTTTATTTATCTTTTTATTGTATTTCATTTTTTCCCTCCATTCCCTATTAACATATGAGAGGAGTTTTGTAAACAAGAGTTTTGTTTTTGTTTATAAGAGTTCTTCTATTAAGAGTGTTTTTTCCAAAAACTTCCTATAAGTAATCTGTCCTTTTATCTGTATCTACTGCGTTGTAACGACGAAATTTCCCCATGTGTGGACAATAAAGGAATATCTTATCTTATCTTATAATCGCTGCAGCCCTCCTGTCGATATAATAATACTTCCACAGAGGTAAGATGTACAAGACTTGGACCAATGAGGGCCATCCATAGTCATAACTCTACAGACACTTAATCATTTTAATATAGGGTCAATCCTCAACCACCCTCCAGAGGAGGTGAAAGATGGGCCAAATGCAGAGGACAAATCTCCCAACAAGTACATCATTATTATATAGTATAAGAGTTTTTTTTTTATTTTTTATAAGAGTTTATTAAGAGCTTTTCTTTAAGTTATCTGTTTTTTTTATTATTTACTTATTTACTTTGTGTTGCAACACTGGAATTTCCCCATTGCGGGACAAATAAAGGCTTATTTTATCTTATCTTATCATTACATCTACATTACATCTTACCATAACCTTATATACCTTAGTTAAAGTGCAATCATTTTTGGGCTCAATATGTATCAGGAAACAGCTTAATTTTCGGTGTATGAACATTTGAGCCAGAGAGAGCTGAATAATTAACAATTAGATTAATTTATGTATCGCAGTTTTATTTACAACTTGTTTAATTTAGAACAAGGTTTACGAGAATATCCTGCTCCTGAGATATCGTGTCTATGGGAAAGTTTCAATAACATTGTTTATCGTGAGATTTTCTGTAACAAAACTGTATATTGCAAATCACCTCTTTTTTATGGTGACAGCTCTGATTGTACCTAGTATTCTTAGTTTAACAATGTTGGTGAAGTTTATAATGTTACTACCAGGTTGGACATGAGAAACAGATGACTAATAAAAGTACATTTATTTTGTTGAATTTGTGTTGTCAGAAAATGGTGTCTCTGCATTTTTAAGGAATTGTCGTGTGTTCATGACATACAAGGATTAATTTTTAGAATTCAGTGTTACTTCCTGTAACTGTTTTCCTCATCTTTTCTTCACAGACGGCCACTTGACTGACGTAAAACGATGACAAGGCCCTGGTTGTTTAAATGGTTAGACTTATGACAAATACTGTGTCTGCAAAGGAATATTTTGTTTTAGCAGTTGGTGCCACTGCCAAGTCACACTGAAAATGTCTAATTTGGTGCATTACTCATGGCTTCCAAAAGCAAAGTCGTGACATAACTTCACCGAGCACACAAGCCTCTAAGCACATCGACCATGCTCACTTCACGACATCAGTTTGAACCGGGGCAGAGGTACATAGTGTTTACACATGTTGCTGTCCCGTTGCTGTCCGAGGCAGTGCCCAAAGGGGCTCTAATCCCTTAAACACGGGCACAGAGCTGTACCAGGCCTGACAGAGGGATATTAATAGTCAATTGTCCCACTGTGCAGGAGTAAAACTTCAAATACATGCCAAGCAGACACATAAAAAATGATACAAAAAAACCATTACATAAGTGACCCATAATAAGACCCATAATAATAACACAGAATATATACAGTATTTGTTTACAATTTAGATTATGTTTGATTAGCAGCGTTGCTTTTGGGATGAAATATTCTACCAAAACTATAGTACAGATATTAATCATTTGTATATCAATCCTCTTATGTAGATTTACATAATTAGACAGCTGATTAAAATAAAGCAGAATTGAATGAATCACTGTGGTAAAAATGTAAACATTGACATCTGATGCTGACTAAACAACCTGCATTTCTCTTGATGCATTTCTCTTTCACATGTAGCAGGACAGTTTCCTGGAAGCCTCTGTCATGTCACATAGCAGCGCCTTTGAGCAGCCAAACTGTGGGGCATTCAGGGTGAGCATCATAAATATCTGTCCACGGTACAGCTGCCAAACAAAGCTTTGTTTGATTGTGAGGCCAGAATCGGGCCTGGGTTTATTGCAACCTCATTTAAGAATGTTTGCACCATTCATTACAGGTTAAATAATGACAATTAATTGAAGAGAATCATCTTTGCACCCCATCAGTCAGTTTGGTCTACTCTGGACCTGCCACTAGCCAGAAGGAAAAAACAAAACGTAACACAAGGTAGATTGGAGAGTTTGGGGCCTCAAGTGTTTTAGGTCTTCCACATAACAACATTTGGTATTAAGCTAAATTGATGACATTTGTTCATCTTTTTTAGTCAAACAAAAACTAAATCAAACTTCCACAAATAATTTCAATATATTTAGGCCTACCACATTTTTTATACAACTGTATTTATGTATCTCTTTTAGAACACAATACACAGAACAGGACCAGAGAGCACCCTAGTCCTATTCTATATGTGTATTGGAAAATCAGAATTAAAAACTCACAGAAGCCTAACACAAGTAAAATTAAACATGGTACTCTCACTTTCTTTAAAAATATGGCAAGTTTAAATGCTTTAGCAACATTTTTCAGAAAATATAAAGTTGTTCTACATTAGATCTCCACGATTTGACAATGAACCAACTTTTAACACCAGATACCACAATTTCTTAGGCTGTTTGGTTTAGTTTGATTAGGAAAAAGGTAGACTCAGTGAAAATCTCCCCACGGCTCATATCCTGATTATCCTTAAAGTTTAGATTTCATCATCAACTTGCTCGAAACACAACAACGTGCAGTTCCTTCATTTAAATCTCTGTCAGGACTGTGGAGAAAGGAGAGCATTAGTATAACACTGCCACTTTCCTAATATAGACATGACAAAGTGCGCTCGTCCCTCCTGAGCGGCGCGGGGCCCCTCCCACGCGGGGCCTGCTCCCAAATACAGCCAAGTCTCCCATTGTGGCGCTTTAGCGATCACAAAAGCACCGTATTTCAACTGGCAATGCCCAGAGCCGACGCGAGCTCGCATTGTACACCAAAGAGCAGCAGCTGAGGGCCACGCGTCAATGGGACAGGACGGTACGCGGTCCCTAAAGTGGAGCACAGCTGTCACTCACGCCTCCGCTATTGGGGCCAGTGCGGTGCGTGTGTCCGCGCGCCGCATCCGAGTCACGAGACACGGCGAGACCACCACTAACGCACTGCAGTAGACTAAAAGTTACGCAGCGTCCTTCCAATGCACCAGAGAAATAAGTTAAGACGCAAAAGGTCTTACCTCAGGTTTTTGGGGAGTCCCCTCTTCCCTGGACGTGTGCGTCTGGGTCTGCTGAGGACCACTGCCCCACTGCCGGCCAAAGTCCTGAGCGTCCTAAAAATCCCACTCAAATGATTATTTGGTGCAGGACGCGCAGAGGAGACACAAATGGACAAATGCTCCTCGCAGGGGAAAGAGAGAGAGAGAGAGAGCGAGAGGCCCGGGACAGTGGGGGACGGAGGGGTGTGTGCGGGAGGGAGGGACGGAGCAAGGCGGAGGGCTATTTTGGAACAAGCTCGGTCAGGGCAGGGAAACGTGACGTGCCTGGGTCAGTCATGACAGCAGCAGACCTCATCAGCTCAACAGGTAAAGGTCAGTGTGTCAGACAGGTGTACGTGTGACTCGTGGAATAAAACCTAATCCAGTGGTTTTCAAACTTTTCACACCAAGTAAAGAAATATTAGGTCTTCCGGTATAGGCTAAGTAAGACCAGGTCCTAATCTAAAACAGGTCCAAAGCAGGATTGTTCCAGGTCAGAATTAGGGCTAAAATAGATCTAAAATATAACTTAAGTTTTAAACATGGAATGACCCAAAGGAGGACATAATAAAAGTGCAATTAAGCAAACATCAGAACTGCCAAAGAACCCGCGTACCACAGTTTGAACACTGCCCTAACTCCACCATACTGTACATGTTTGTGTCTATACTCACCTTATTTTGACATGCCTCTATTTGATCTGGTTTGTAACATTTGTTCAGTGACATTGGCAATAAAACTTTTTCTAATTGAAATTGCAGCACTGGCTACACTGGGGCATATACAGCCCCCATGAGTTCTGTTGTATTTTGATAACGGTCCTATTTTACAGTATAAAGTTAGCAAATATCTATGGGTTTCAGAGTGATGAGAAATTAGGACCTTTGCCATTGTGAAAAGCCGTCAAAATGTTGCATATAGGAGGAAGCTGAAGCCCATGTATAGGCTCTCAGGTATGCAGACAATTAGATTTCACAAAACGGACAGAGCATTTCTTATAAGCGCTTGCAGTGTGCTTCTTTGTCATCTTACAACACAATCTTACCATACAGAAAGAAAGAAAAAAGCCAAACAAACCCTTTTCAATAATCTCCATGTTTTAATGGTCACAGTTGAGACACATGATATAAAAGAATATTTACATGTATGATAGTTTAAAAACACACACCCAACATTTGCTACTACCCAAGCATGCTCCCAAAAGTAGCAAACGAAACATAAAATTAGCCACAATAAAATAAAAAATAAAAAGGAGTAAAGTGCATGTATGACAGAAAACTCTGAAGCTTCACCGGTCAGAGGCACACCCCCAATGTGTACAAAAAGAAACAGAAACTACACCCATGTGGTAGAAGTTGTGCTACAGTCACTCAGACACTGGCTATATATATATATATAACTATATATATATATATAACTATATATATAGTTATATATATATAACTATATATATATATAACTATATATATATATATAACTATATATATAGTTATATATATATAACTATATATATATATATAACTATATATATATATAACTATATATATATATATAACTATATATATATAACTATATATATATAACTATATATATATATATATATATAGTTTTATATATATATATATATATATATATATATATATATATATATATATATATATATATATAACTATATATATATATATATAACTATATATATATATATATATAGTTATATATATATATATATATAGTTATATATATATATAGTTATATATATATAGTTATATATATATATATATATATATATATA
Source organism: Eucyclogobius newberryi (assembly GCF_026437365.1). NCBI lineage: Eukaryota > Metazoa > Chordata > Actinopteri > Gobiiformes > Gobiidae > Eucyclogobius > Eucyclogobius newberryi. The sequence goes on from NW_027315779.1 coordinate 6,070,376, forward strand.
TATATATATATATATATATATATATATATATATATATATATATATATATATATAACTATATATATATATCAATATATATATATATATATCAATATATATATATATAAAAAACATGTACAGCTCCTAAAATGTTACAATATAGATCTTTACATCCCCAAAAACGTAGCATAGTTTCACCTCCCGCACCCGCACTCAAACAGCAATACATACATTTGATACGATTCAGTGGCATCCAAGAGAACAGACCAAGTGTTTCAGATCGAGAGGGACATTCCAGAAGAAATCATGACCTAACGCGCGGGCAAGATTTGGTTTTTAGAATGAGGTAATGTGCAGTCAAAGCTAAACTATAGGACAGACGGCATGCCTCTCTACCCAGCTTCCCATGAACAAAAACTCGATGGTCCAGTTATGTCAATGTTACTAAAGACGCCGCTTACAATATAAAAATTATGTCCAGGGTCACTTTAAAAGTTGAAAAGAAGAGATGATACCGTGGCTACATTCTACCAAACATAACAGCAACTACTAAGTGATAAACCAGCATTATTATAAAATTGGATCTGTGCCAAAGTGGCCAAAAATTGTCTCTAGATGTACAATGATTGTTGCAGTTATAGATAGTACACAGTGTTTTGTTTAATGCAATTCATTTGACCCACAAAGATATTATTCATCGTAGAGGCTCTTGGCAGATTTGCTGGGAAAACAGAAACTTATTTATTAAGGCAAGAGGCATTGGTTTGTTAGTTTTGCTGATCGAGGACAGCATTGTCAAATTAAATGTTTTAAAATTACTTGAATTCAGAACATTTATTTATTTTGACTAGTTTCATGTATATGCTTAACTGGGTGCATATATATATATATATATATATATATATATATATATATATATATATATATATATATATATATATATATATATATATATATATATATATATATATATATATATATATATATATATATATATATATATATATATATATATATATATATATATATATATATATTTCTGAAAAGCTAAATTATTTGCCTAGCTAAATTTTCTTAACTCCATCCACTTTACACAGCTCTAAACTAGCCAAAACTGAAAGATCAATATTTTGAATTCCAGTAGTTTTATCTCATGTGCGTGTTCATTTTAGCAGTGAATTGAGCAGGTCACATGGTGTGGTAAAGGGTGCCTGTTCGCTTCTTGAGTCTTCGTAGAGGGTGAGTCCGTCCGTACTGCTGCCTGACTGTGGTGGGGTTTGGTCCTGGAGTGTCCTGTCCTGAGGGCACAGGTTGGCTGGGGGAGGGGGAGGATTCAGGTGGGACGTCCCGCGCCTCAGGGGGTGGGGTGTGGGGATGCTGGCTGGATAAGGAGGGCGAGTGATGGACGCGCTGTTTTTTGGATTCATCGCTGAGCACTGTATGTTCTGGGGGCTCTGTGCAGGAGGAGGGGGACACCGAGGAGCGCGCCAGCTCCCACTCGCTCAGCTCATTGGCCAGCAGCTCCAGACAGCCCAGTTTGGCCAGAGAGGCAGAGCGCTTCATCAGCGACGGAGGGGTGAGTCCCGCCTGTCGTATCCGTGCCTCCACCTCTTTGACCCGCCTCTGGATGCTGCTGCCCCGGGTCCGAGCCACCTGCCGCACTTTGCACGCCTCTCCCACACTCACCTGCTGCAGGAATGCCCCCAGCTCACACAGCGTCTCCCACGTCTCCCTCATTATGATGTCCCCTCCCAAAGCGGGACAATCCCAGTCTGTGGCCGACTCAAACTCAGTGACGCCCTCCAGACACAGGAAGTTGACGGAGGAGAAGGGCGAGTGGGCAGTGTAGTGACCGGAGGTAGACAGAGATTTCTCAAGAGGCAGGACCTTGGCTCCTTTTGTGCTTTTGTCGTTTTGTTCCAGTCTGTGCATCTCTGCGTCCTCCTCCTCCTGCTCCTCCTGCACTGGACTGACCACAATCACCTCAGGACAGACGTCCTGCACACTCGACCCCATAGCAGATGGGACACTGGTCGTGCGTCGCTGAGTCCAGCCTCCAGAGAACGAGGAAGGGGAGGAGAAGGGGGAGGGCACTTCATGCTCTTGTCTCATTCGCTGCTCGAGCTGCTTTGTGACGCGCCGCACAGACCCTCTCGACCAATCACTGTAGAGCTGTGGAGCTGCCTCCTCCTCTTCTTTGTGTTTCACTTCCTCTTTCGCATCGCCAGTTTCCTCTTGTGATAAAATATCTTCCTGCTTCAACTTGCTCACATTCAGGTCAAGCTTAGGTTCTGCGGCCTGCACAGACACAGTCATTTCCTAAAAGGTATAAGAAATAGTACAGATATTAAACAACTGATGTGTCATGTAACTCCCCAATAGGGACGCGTAAAACACTGGGGGCTGTGTATGTTGTACTCAAGTTCATTTATGTGAAACCACTGAGAACTTAAACGTAAAACTTGAGCAGAAATCTCACCTTTTTCTTCACACCATCCTTCTCTTCACTTGTGACATCCGGAGGCACAGACTGTTCCTCTTTTTTCACAGCAGTCTTGTCGTCTTTAGTCATCCCCTTGAACTTTTCCCTGGCAGTGAAAAAGTTGATGTGGTCAGCACTGTGGGCCAACAACACCTCGTTGTCCTGAGGAATGGCACTGGGGTAGCTGATAAAACTGGAGGGGGGTGTGTGGGCCGTCAAAGACAACGCACACAAGTGTTGCTCACAGTCTATGTTTTGGACAGGCACTGCTGCGGACACACACTTGGTTCCAAGCTGCGAGGCGGGGGCTCGAATGGCGAAGGGCTGAGGCACTGACACTGGCAATGGTTTGACCACGGGACACAACACCACCTGCGCCTTGACAAACTCGTCCACACAGAGCGGCGTGGGGGACGGAGTGGGCGACGGCGGCAGGTGGTGCGGCAGCGGAGGGGGGTGAGGTTGGCCTAAAGGGACGCACTGTGCTACCATGGATACACCTGCGGAGGGGGGCATGACTGTGGCCGCTCGGGGCAGAGGAGGCGTGGAGGGGCACTCGTCACTGTCACTTATGCCGTTGGACAGGGGAGGAGATGGGGGATAAGGGGAGGAGCCGCGAGAGTGTGCCTGAGGCTGGTCTTCAAGACTTTGTGCTGATAAACTCATGAGACCTTCTGTGGAGGAGGAGCTCTGTTTGGACTTAGGGTCAGACTGGCTGGAGGAGGGTTTAACACTGGGGGCTCCCAGAGAGTCCAGTAGCTCTTTGACGGACGGCCCAGAGGAAGGGATCTGGTTATGGGGGTCAGAGCGGCCCAGGCTGTTGGGCTGAGCTAAAGACTTAGATAAAGGTTCATGGTGCTCCGAGAGGTCACTGTCTGAGTGAGAACGCCAGAGTTTGTTGTGCCTTTGTTTGCTGCAAAAGAAGAAACGCATCAGAAATCTTTAAGCGTACATTACATAGAATTACTTAAATTTGACCTAAATCAAGATTGTTGTGCTAAGTTTATGTATTCACTTATTAGGCTACACAACTGGACATAATTTACTATATATGTTTCTATTTGCAATCACTTCAACTATCTGCATGAGAAGTATTTGATTGTTGTTTTTTGTTTACCTGGCCACGAGAATGCCCTGATACTCCTCCAGCTGTCGCATAAACGAAGGGTTGGGTTTGGTCACAGTTCGCCGCTCTTTGACGTAATCAAACGCCTTGTTCAGGTCCCAGCCGTACTCTTTCATGGCGTACGCGATCACCGTGGCAGCAGAGCGACTTATCCCCATTTTACAGTGCACCAGACATTTGGAGCCGGCTTTCCTGTAGAGGGCAGCAGTGAGCGTGTCAGAGAATACAAAAACACTGGCGGATGAACACTTTAACTTGACAGACAACAATATAATCTGGTCTATTATCAATACTTATGGCCTTTATATTCATTTATTTTACAATGCAAACCATTAAGAACAAACTGTTATTTGCAATGCTGGTCTATCCTAATCAGATACATCAAAACATGTAATGAGGCGTTAATCAAATAATGAAAAACTCACTTGGCCCTTGCGATGAACTTGTATGTGTCGTTCCAATAAGCGAGGAGGTCAGTGGCCTCTTCATCATAAACCCGGATGTTGTGGTATTCGAACAACCCGGGGAAGAAATTGTCAATCTCTCTCGTTACATTCAGGATGCACTGAACTCTGTAGAGGAATACGCACAGGATCGTGTCAAGTATTTGAGGGAGCTTACTTTTACAAACCAGTAACTGTGGCTGTATAGTTTTTGTACTTACCCACTGTTCTGCAACTCCTCCAAATTGGACGCGTTCCACTCTGATCCCTGAAGAAACGCACAACCATTTGACTCGACTCCCTTTTCAACAAATAAACCCGCCGCCCAAGCCAAGATTTAGTGTCCACATTTCCAAACAAACTTGAACTCACCAAGAAAACATGGTCAAATATTTCCGTTGGACTGTCCATCTGTCTCAGGATTATAATCATCTCGTTGTCGATGAACTCCTTAAACTCACGGAGGTTGCACGTCATGCTCATCTCCAGCTCTGTTCGGATCTAAAACGGGCACAAAAAAATAAATAAATCGAGATATAAATTCACAAACCAAATTTAGAGCGCCGTTATAGTTTTGAGTTTGTAGCACACATTGAACACGATTTTAAAATCCCACCTCTTTGCTGGTGACATTTTCCAGATCCTTTTGCATCATGATTTCCCTCAGACTGGTTTTTATCTGTCGCTCTGTTCGCTCTCGTTCAGTGGGTCTGCCAAAAAAGGGGGAAAAAAGCACAACTATTATTAAACAATTGTATGACAAATATGCGTTTTCACGTTCAGGGTGTGGGACATATGTAAAACAATACATGGTGGTGTTTTGATGGTGAAAGTAATTATTTGAGAGCCACCTAAATTGAGATAAAACAGGATGTAGAGGTGGGAGATGTATTGAACAATGGATAATATTGTAATTGTTGTTTTGGAGATATGCAAAATGAAAATATTGAGTATATAGTTTAGTGTAATTTCAACACTTTTGTGGTTAGTTTTATGGTCCATCGACGTTTTGTGCGATACTTGAACCTCAATCAAGACATTTACAGCACGTTTTAGCACAAATTAAGATCCAAATATTAAAAAGAGAATATTTTAATTTGATCCGTTTCTGTATATTTGACATATGGCAGACTTATAACTCCGCCTCGCTATGATGTACTTACACATCAGAGAAGAGCACAGGCGAATCGGCGCGGTGCGACTCGACGTCCTGCATGGCGTTCCACTCGTTGATGCGCGCCTGGTCTGAGCACACGCGGCTCTGGTAGTAGCTCACCCACGTCAGGAACAGGCTGCCCGGGAAGTAGTTGTGACCCCGGGCCGCTTCGCAGGCTTTGTGGAGGGACTGCAGCGCGGACCTAAGTCAAAATACAACCATGAGATTATCAACGCAAACATGGCACAACGCACTTTACCAGCAGAGTGGTAAAAGTGTCAAATATTACTGCTGCTTATTGGGTACAATGACCTAAAATAAAATGCCACAAAATGAAAGACGATTGAATAAATGAGGAAGGAATAAGGAAAATACCGGTACTCAAACTGTGTAGCCTTCTAAGTAGCGGTAAATATATGATAGTAAATAACACGAACAAAATAACAGTTAACAAAAAGAACACTGAAGTCAACTAGAATTAAGTTTACATTAGGGCTACGATTGATCAAACAATAGCAGGGGTGCATGAGTTCTAAACTGAGATTAACCTAGGACAAAACCAAGTCTAATCTATATAGAAACTACGCACTGGTGTAAATTAATGGTGACTAAGACCAAAACCTTTCATGCCATTATCTAAAATAGCGTTTTGACACATCTCACTGCCTCGTATTACATTTCCCAGTACAATCAGTTCCTTATATCAGTGTCATTGTGATTGGTCATGTTACTTGTTACACTTGCGTGGTATTGTGTCGTGCTTTAGTCCGTACAGTACATGAGGCATCGCTGTGAAAGTCAATGAATAATACAAGACTCACCACATCGCCTGCACCGAGACGGGCTTGAAGACGTGGATCTTGTTATCGGTCGAGACACTGAAACCGCTGTGAGACAAAGCAGGACATTATTACGGTTAGACATTTTAGACACATTTCCCGCTGCTAAATAAACACTTTCGATATCGTCTTACCCATCTCCGTCCAGGTGAATCAACGTGTCGCTCCACAAAGGCAACACCATTCCTACAGAACACGAGCTGAAAAGAGGAAAGAAAAACATGTTTTATAGTTTAGTTTTTAATAGTTTTAGCAAGAACAATGGAAACAATCATCAGAACTAGGGCTGATTTTTCTGACTCAGATGAAGCTAACGTGATTCTTCATCCTGGTGGAGTAGATTTAAAGATATTTTTGTGTTTTTTTTATATCAAAATCACTAAATGTTTCCAGTCATTCGGCATAATTCTTCATAAAACGCCTTCTCTCAGCAGATGGCCCATTTTGAAGCCTGTGTATAGCCCAGATAACAATTAATCATTTACAAAATTAGCAGACGATTAGCTCAATAATTGATTAAAATGCCATGAAGTCCTAATCTGAAAACAATTATGCATATTTTAGTCACGTTGCGAGTTTACAAAATGAATAAGTAGAACAAAAAACAAAGACAATGTTAACGGCGCCTATTGTCCATTATAAGAGAATAGGTTCATCGATAATCGTAATCGCAAGAACCAAAAAATATTAATCGTGGCAGTTTTAGAAGCACAATTGAGTATTTTTTAGTTCAGTCGATCGTCCAAAAAATACATCTAAATCTAAATGCCTTTTTTATGTCTGTTTTTGTCACATTTATCTTTAGTTTGTCTTTCAGAAAGTTCCGTTTAGTAAAGCTGTTCACAAACTTAGTAGCATGTTAGATCACGAGACTGTAAGAGCATTAAAGATTTCACCGTTGAATTGTTAAATCGCGATGTTTTTTCTCACAATAATCGGAACACTAACATTTGATATCGTGACATCCCTATAAGAGAATAATCCGTTTTCCACCAAAACCTAACGATAATTGTAATGTAGAGCTTATTTTAGACACGCAATTCAGTTGGAAAAAAGGAACAGACAGCTTCTCTGTGGAAATGACCATCATCAGCTAAACCACCATGATCTCAACTGCACCATCATGTTTCCCACGAGGCCCTAATACGAGGCCCCCCATCTCACCTGTCAACGGGGCTGATGTCCATCCCCAACACGACGCTCTCCTCCGTGTCCTGACGCCCGTTTGTGGTGACGACCACCATGTAGCGCGTGATTTGGGAGTGCACGCTCTCCAATCTGACCGCCTAAACGACATAAAAAACTCGTTCACTATTGCGCGCCGTAGTCAGCGGACAAAAGCTTTTAAAGAGTGAAATCGCGCACCAGTTTGATGTTGTCCTCCGGTCTGAGGAGAGTGAACATGGTCTGAAGATGCTGCTGGATGTCTCCTGTTAAACGACAAAGGCATTGACGGGATGAGCGGTTGGCTAAGACTTCACATCGATTACCACGTTTCGTTTAGTTAAAACCTTCAACCTCACCGGCATGTTTGCTGCGGAGCTGTGTGAAGCGCGAGCCGGCAGAGGGGGAGGAGCCATTTCCTCGAGGTAAAAAAAGAGCAGCTCCTTTGACTGTCAGGAAACTTTCACTGATGCTGCGGACAAAAAGGGAAGAACACAGAGCAATGAGATTAAACCGTCTCTTAAATCGGTCATCGCCAGCAGTAAATCACCAGTAATCACCGGTTCTAACGTAAACTTGTGTCTTCATAAAGCAGCTCTAATCTCTGTTCTTAAAAGAAGTTTGTCTTGGATTAAGAAGCAGCGCAAACAGTAATTACATCACGTATAAAAACAGAGGCCAATAAGGCGCCTGGCTCAACTGTACAGGACGTGGTTATGAAAAGACAGCAGCCCGACATGGACATAACAAAGGTTTCTGTGTATTTTGCTCCCGTCCTGTGTAAATGGGAAAGTAATTAAAAGTTGATTGCAGTTGGATAAAATAAGACAAAGCCGTGTTACAACTGTGCGGCATTCACAAAGCAGCTTGGATCCACCGCTCAGAACAAGAGTTACATAATAGATTTGGACTACGCATAAAGCATGTATCAATTATTTTGTGCCGCGCTGACGTTTATTCTTATTCAGCTTTGAAAGTTGTCCAGGATTCGTGATGAAAGAGTTTGTCGTTGCGCACTCTGTTATTAGGAAAGATGAAGAAAATGTGTTAGAACTCTTAAACTAGGACTGCCAAGATTTATTGTGACAGTTGCAACTAGGTGACTGTAAAATAATTGTTAACCGGATTTATACAGATTATGAAACACATTCCAAACGGCGACGTTATTAAATTAAAAAGAAAAAATAAATAAATCAAATTTTGGTCTTTTTAAATCAATAGACTTTATTTGTAATTATTTTGTAATATAATGAATCAGACAGACACCATATTTCAACCTTTACTTGCTTAATTATGTGTTGTAAAACAGACAATTTACTAGAGCTGGGTTGAAATAATCGATTTTCCGATTTTTAAATCGATTCGCATATGAATGACCGATTATCGATTCGTACGTCCAAAGATCGAT